>NC_133659.1:337050147-337222647 GCF_037893015.1 Macrotis lagotis
TTAATAATAAACATGTATCTGTTTGTCACATTGGCTTTTTTTTAATCATTTCATTTTTTGCCTATACCTTCCCTTTGTTTCCACCCACCCACCCCAGGTTTTTTGTGGACTCAATATCCAGTACTATCAGTCTGGCCTAGATAAGTAGAGATGAGCCCTTTACATCCTCAGGCAGCAGGGTATTGAAGGTTGGTCCCTTATGTGACTATTAAAAATCAAGGTCATAAAACTCTTGAGGTCTTGCTACTTCCCACAATTTCATTAAGCCCTATAACCACCCAAATATTTCCCCCTCATAATGTCTTTCTGTAACTTCCTTTCCCTAACCCCAAGAAATGTCCAATCTGTTATATGTCCTCAGCCCTCTGAGTCTCCCTCCAGTCTGCTGCCCTCTTCTGGGCTGCTTTATCTTTAGTATGACATCCTGTGATGCCAGTCACATATGGCCAACAAATCCATTCCAATTCTCCATATATTGACTCAGAATGTTTCTAGTTTAAAAGAAAATCAACCAGGAAAAGTCCCAAGGAGTCAAGACTAGAAGACTAGAAGACTAGAAGAAAGGGGCAGAAGAGACTTGGGGCCCCCTACCTGGGCCAAGCCTAGACTGCAGAGGACTTGGGGACCCAGCAGCAGCACAGGAGCAAGAGGAGCATGCACTCGCAAACACATTTACATTCACCCTCCACTCTCTGTGAGGTGCTACCTCCTGCATCCCAGAGTATGGTTACTGTTCAGTCAGTCCTCTCACTATCAGGGATGCTATTTGACCCCAACCCGGAAGCTGATAGAAAACCCTGAGGAGAGAAGTGGAGTGCCTGACCCTGAACTTGACTGAGTGTCACCAGCCCCCTGGGGTCAGTTGGAAAGTACATTCAGAATGAGCACATCTGCAGGCCTTCTTGTATGCAAAGCAGCCTCATTCTCCTCTCTGGTGAGTCTTCCCCCATTAAAAGGAGAGTGCCTTGACAGCAGGAACTGTCTGGCTTTTCTCTTTGGTCCCCAGCACTTAACCAGTGCTCAGTACTTGGTTTTACTCATTCAGAGATGAGGACTGGACAGAATTGGAGTATGTGCATCCCAACTGCTGCTTTGTCTGGGTGTCCTTGAACAGATGTCTCCCCTTTTCTGAGCTTCTGTCTCCCCTAGTGTAAAGTGAAGGGGATCGAGGTCCCTTCTGGGTCACAATTTATGATCTTAGGGTCAGTTTTCTGCTTGGTGACAGACAAGTCTGAAAAGCCCAAGCCCTGAACTCTTGACTGCCCTAAGCCTCTTAGGTTAGGGTTGGAGCCCTGGGTGACAGCAGGACCCACCCTGTTCCTTCATTGCTCCTCACCCTCTTTTACCCAGATTAATCAAAGATGAATGGATTTCCTATGTAACTCAGAGGGCTGACGTGTTCTCTGTCTCTAGACCTCGAAGAACTATACCCCACAAGTGGAAGGGGCTGCCCAGTTCACTTTCCTCTCCCTAGACTGCTTCTGGCAGAGAATCACCCCTGGTTTTTCTTTCTTTTCTTATACTACTTCTACCTTATCTCAGTGTTTTCGATTACCAAGCGTTTGTTTTCTCTCCTTCTCAAGTACTTTCCCAACTGGAATTATTAACAACAAACCTTATAAGAAATAGACTTCATGGGGTGGTTAGGTGGCGCAGTAGATAGAGGACCGGCCCTGGAGTCAGGAGTCCCTGAGTTCAAATCCGGCCTCAGACACTTAATAAGTAATTACCTAGTTGTGTGGCCTTGGGCAAGCCACTTAACCCCATTTACCTTGCTAGGAAAAAAAAACCCTAAAAAAAAGTTATCTTAAAAAAAGAAATAGACTTCATAAAGCAAAACAGTCACAAGTTTGCATGACCAGAAATATAAGTCTTATCCTACAGATTAGTCATTCAGCTTTGATAAGAGGTGGGCAGCAGATTTTGTCACTGGTCCTATGGAATCATAGTTGGTCTTTGCAAGTTTTTTTTTATCTTTATAATGTTGTTATTGTACTTTTCACCTCCCTCTTAATCAGTACATATAAATCTTCCCATGTTTCTCCAAAACCATCCCCTTTGTCTTTTCTTACAATACAATAATATTCCATCACAACAATATTTCACAGTCTGTTTAGCCATTCTCCAGGTGATGAACATAATTCCAAATTGCTTTTTTTGAATGAACTCATGCATGGAGTTCACAGCTCCACCAAGAATGTGTTGTTCAGGCGTGTCTGACTCTTCTTGACCATACTATCCATGGGTTTCCTTGGCAAAGATACTGGAGTAGTTTGCCACTTCCCTTCTCCAGTGGATTAAGGCAAATGAGTTAAGTCACTTGCCCAGGGTTACACAACTAGCAAGTGTCAGGGATCAGAATTGAACTTAGGTTTTCCTGATTCCAGGCCCAGAACTCTATCCATTTAGCCATCTAGCTACCCCAAGAAACAGTTAGTGTATCCATTTTCCAAGGTTATGAGAGCAAAGAATTGGAAACAAAGTAGATGTCCATTGTTTGGGAAGTGGCTCAACAAATTAGAATCTCAGAATGCTGTAAGAAATGTGAGTGATGAATATAGAGAAACATGGAAAGATCTGTATGAACTAATACAAAGTGAAGTAGGTAGAGCCAAAAAAATTCTCTTTAATGACTAGAACAATATAAGTAAAAAGAACGACATAGCAAAAAGCAAAAGTACATATAACCAAAAATTTTTTATTTTTTCTCAATTTTATGTAAGCAAAAATTTTTAACATTGTTATTTTTTAACTTTTAGTTTCACATTCTCTCCTTCCCTCCTTGGGAAGGCAGGCTCTTTGATAAAGGTTATACATATTCAGTTATACACTTCTTTCATATTATCCATGTTGCTAAAGAATTTGTAGGCTAAAAAAACTAAGAATAATAGGAAAAAAAGGTCTGCTTCAGCATTTCCATCGGTTCTTTCTTTGAAAGTAAATAGCATTTTTCATCCTAAATCCTTCAGAAATGTCTCGAATCATTGTTGCTGAAAATAGCTAAGTCATTCACAATGTATCTTCATACAATATTGCTGTCACTATGCAATAGCAGGACTAGACCCAGAATGATGAGAGATGAGAAAACACACCCCTAACCCACCCCTTGGTGGAGGGGAGGCTCCCAGGGGTTGTCCATGGCTCATGTTTTTAGACATTTTCAAAATTTTCATCAGTTGCCCTGATTTTTTTCCCTCCTTTGTTTTCTTTTTCTTTTTTTTTTATTGATCTTAAAAGTACCGTTTATTATATTGGATGCCTCTTTGGGAGGGAAAAGAGATACTGAGAATTGATCCTGTAAGAAACAGAAAACATCAATAACTATTTAAAAACAAATTAGAGATCCTGTCAGTATTGTGGAACCACATTAAAATGTAATTGGAAAATGTTCAACAAAATAAATGAAAATATAAGACAATTTATATAAATGTGAATTTGTGGTTTTCTGAAACAGTGCAGGGATCTGTTTCTGTTTGTGTTAGACACCACTGATGTAGACTATAATTTGATACTTCTTTAATGTATATTTAACATACTGAATATTTCCAGATGTGTCTAGATTCTTACACTGAGATATAATTCTAAATTGGACATTTTAAGATTGTATTCACCACCCTTGAATCAAATGCTGCTATAAAAGAGGCCTTGTTTGGAATCCTAAAAACAATATCACATTTATATGACAATTTAAGGTTTGAAAAATGCTTTGCATGCATCATCATTTTACCACAAATAAAGGGTAACCAAACCAAAAAGAGAGTTGGGGTGGGTTACATTTTAATTTAATATAGTACTTCCTTCAACCCCTAGCCTCATAACTAAATTAACTTCACAGTGGACATTGGTAGGGGCCCATACCAGGTGTGGGAGCTTCTTTATCCCATAACCCCCCAAGTCTCTCTTGATCAACTCCTTCATTCCCTCTTGGAGCTTCCTGATTTTCTTGCTGGTGAAAGCAAGAGTTCCAGTTGTCCATGTTGTCTCCCCCCACCCCCCCACCCCATCCCAGCTGCTCTCTTGGGGAGCACTCCTCATATGTGACAGAGGCCTTTCTCATTCTCTTTGGTCTTTAATTCTCATTTCTCTGCCCAGTCCTCATGTGCTGACTACTGCCTTTCCCAGCCACCAAGAGGCATGTGGCTGTGTAAGAGCTGCCCTTCCTCCTCTAGTCATGCTGCAGATGACTGCATGACATGCTACAGATAAGAAACCAGAGGCATGAGGGACTTGGATCAGAAATCTTCTCTGTTTTAGAAGTAGGATTGACATTTTTGCTTTGTCACAGCCTGGGGCTTCAGGATACCCCTCTTCACTCAAAGTACCTGTGACCATCCATTACTGGAAAATCTTCATTTTATCTTTTTTACTTTGTTTATCTCCAGAATTAGGGCTTTTTTCTTTAGCCACTATGAACTGCCTTGTGGACTCTGGGTATTATTTAGTATTCCCCCTTCCTGTGCCTCAGTTTCTTCCTCTCAGATATGGGGATGATTCTCCTCACCAGAGAGCACAATGGCTCATAACTGAGTCAGAATAACAGCACCAGGGCAGCCTTAAATGTCAGTGTGGGAGAATGGAGCCAATATGGCAGAGAGAAGCCAGGAACTTCCCTGAGTTCTGCCTAACTTAATACAGAAATAATGTTTATCAAACCTCTAAATGGATTCTGGAGTGACAGAACCCCAAAATTACTGAGTGGAGCATTTTCCAGATTACACTATCCTGGAAAGCTGGGTCTCCCTCAGGTGTAGGAGGAGATTGACCCAACATTGGCGGGGGGGGGGGGGGGGGGGGATGTAGTGGAATGGGGAGGAGAGGTGTCAGGAGTCTCTTAGTCATAGTGAAGATCACAAACCAAGGTCCCTAGGTTTTTAGTTCACCAGACCAACTGAGAGACCTCCAGACCCAGTATAGAACGCAAATTACCAGCTTTAGTACCCCAGTGCACCTGAAATGCCAGCATGCAGACATATAGTGAGCAGACCTCTGACCTCCCACCCAAGAAGTTTGGGACAATGCCCCCCTGAGGTCCAGGTGCACAGCTCAACCTTAAAAACTACAAATGAAGCTAAACATGAGTAAGAAACAGAAAAAAGCCCTAACCATAGAAAGCTACTATGGAGATAAGGAAGATCAAAACATCATCTCAGAAGACAACATTGGAAAACAGCTTCTATGAAAAGCCCCAGAGGTTTCAAGCCTAAAAAGTCCTCTTGGAAGAAATCAAAAAGAATGTTTAAAATCAAGGAGAAAAATTGGGAAAAGAAATGAGAGATATGCAAAAGAGGGTCAACATAATTGGAAAAGAAAACACAAAAATTGACAGAAGAAAACAACTCCTTTACACTTGGGTAATTGAAAAAGAAAACAATTCTCTAAAAATAAAATTGGATAAATGTAAAAAGAGAACGACGCCTTTACAAATTGAATTGGCCAAATATGACCAGAAAGGACAATGATCGATGTTGGAAGGGATATGGGAAATCTGGCACACTGATACATTATTTTGGGGTTTTTTTTTTTTTTAGATTTTTTGCAAGGCAAATGGGGTTAAGTGGCTTGCCTAAGGCCACACAGCTAGGTAATTATTAAGTGTCTGAGACTGGATTTGAACCCAGGTACTCCTGACTCCAAGGCCAGTGCTTTATCCACTACACCACCTAGCCACCCTTACACTAATACATTGTTGGTGGAGCTGTGAACTCATTCAACCTTTCTGGAGAGCAATTTGGAATTACAGCCAAAGGACAACAAAAATATGCATCACCTTTGATCCAGCAATACCACTACTGGGTCTATACCCTGAAGACATTATGAAAAAGGGTAAAAACATCACTTGTACAAAAATATTCATAGCAGTCCTGTTTGTGGTGGCAAATAATTGGAAATTGAGTGAATACCCTTCAATTGGTGAATGGCTTAGTAAACTGTGGTATGTGTGTGTGATGGAACACTACTGTTCTATTAGAAATCAGGAGGGATGGGAATTCAGGGAAGCCTGGAAGGATCTGCATGAACTGATGCTGAGTGAAATGAGCAGAACCAGAAGAACATTGTACACCCTAACAGCAGCATGGGGGTGATGATCAACCTTGATGGACTTGCTCATTCCATCAGTGTAACAATCACGCACAATTATGGGGTATCTGCAATGGAGAATACCATCTGGATCCAGAGAAAGAATTGTAGAGTTTGAATAAAGACTAAAGACTATTACCCTTAATTTTTAAAAAAAGTGTTATCTTCTTATGTGATTTTGCTATCTCTTATACTTCATTTTTCTTCCTTAAGGATATGATTTCTCTCTCATCACATTCAACTTAGATCAATGTATACCATGGAAACAATGTAGACTAACAGACTGCCTTTTGTGGGGGGGGGAAGTGAGTTTAGGGGAAAAATTATAAAATTCAAAAATAAATAAATTTTTTCAAAAAATTGAATTGACCAAATGGAAAAGGAGGTCCAAAAGCTAACTGAAAAAAATAATTCCTTGAAAATTTAGAATTGGACAAATGGAATCTAATGACTCATTTGCCTATCCTGGATTACCTGAAAGACATCATAAAAAAAAAAAAGCCTGGATTGCATTTTTTTTTTTTTGCAAGGCAAATGGGATTAAGTGGCTTGCCCAAGGCCACACAGCTAGGTCATTATTAAGTGTCTGAGATCAGATTTGAACCCAGGTACTCCTGACTCCAGGACCGGTGCTCTATCTACTGCGCCACCTAGCCACCCCCCTGGATTGCATCTTTCAAGAAATTATTAAGGAAAACTGTTCTGATATCTTACGATCCAGAAGATATAATAGTTAAGGGATCCCAAAATAAAAACTCCAAGGAATGTTGTAGACAAATTCCAGTATGAGGTCAAGGAGAAACTACTGCAGGCAGCCAGAAAGAAACAATTCAACTACCAAGAAGTTGCAGGCCGAATTTCAAAGAATTTAGCAGCTTCAATATTAAAGGATTGTGGGCCCTGGAATATGATATTCCAGAAGGCAAAGGAGCTTGGATTACAACCAAGAGTCAACTACTCTTTTAAACTGAGCAAACTGGGGAAAAGATGGACGTTCATTGAAACGGGCAAACTTTCAAACTTTGCTGATGAAATGACCAGAGCTGAAGAGAAAATTTGATCTTCAAATAAATCTTAAGAGATGCATAAAAAGTAAACAGGAAAAAAATGTTATACAATAACATTAAACTGTTTACAACTCTCCATAGGAAGATGATACTTGTAACTCTTGAACTGTCTCTTTTAGGAGTATACTTAGAGGGGTGGCTAGGTGGTGCAGTGGAGTCAGGAGGACCTGAGTTCAAATTCGGACTCAGACACTTAATAATTACCCAGCTGTGTGACCTTGGGCAAATCACTTAACCCCATTTCCCTTACAAAAAAAACCTAAAAAATAAAAAAAGTATACTTAGAGGTTTGATGTGATGATGTAAAAAATGAATTAAGATATGAAATAAAGGATTGTACTGGGAAAAGAAGAAAGGGGGGAACAGAATAAGGTAAATTACATCACATGAAGATCTATTACTGTTGAGGGAAAGTAGGGAGGAATGAGAATTGTTTGAATTTTACTCTCATCAGATTTGGCTCAAAGAAGGAATAATATATACATTCAGTTGAATTTAGAAATTTATTCTACCCTACAAAGAGGAGAAAGGGGGAAAGAAAAGGGAGAGGGGCTGATTGAAGGGAGGGCACGTTGAGGGAAGTGGTGATCAAAAGCAAAACACTGGTGAGGAGAAATAGGGTGGAAAAAAGAGAGAAAAGTACAAATAGCAAAGGTGGGGACAGGATGGAGGAAATAAGACTGAGTAATTATAACCATGAATGTGAATGGGCCAAATGCTCCCATAAAACAGAAGCAGATAGCAGAATGGATTAAAAACTAGAATCCTACAATAAGTTGTTTGCTAGAAACAATTTGAAGTAGAGCCAACTGAAATAAAACAAGAAGTAGCAATCCTGATCTCAGACAAATGTCAGTGTGGCAGCTTTGTTTCCCATGAGGATCTCGGGTTAATTCGGCTGTAATCTGGGGGACAGAGAAGGGATAGAATAGAGAAGCCTAGAAGATTGTTGAGAGTGCTATGTACAATCTCCCTTTCTCCTGTGAACACATCCCCTCCTTGCAGAGGTCCCAGGGAAGCACTGTAGTTTCCGTTAACATCCTGATTGCATTTCTGTTTGTTTTCTTCTGCAGCTGGTGTACCCTTATGACTCCAGATTGACAGAGAAGGAGGTAGGTCTCCTGCCCTCTTGACAGCACCCTTCAGACAGTGACATCTTGAAATTTCATTGTATTTTCCTGTCTGTTATAGAAAACCAGCATCTGCTACTTGTCTTTTCCTGACTCCTACTCAGGTAAGTGACTTTACTTTTCCTGGGATGACAGGATAATGAGGGAGGGCCCAGAGCATGTAAAAGGGAGGAGAGAGGGACCAAGGTGCCTGTGTCACAGTGTGTGGATGTCCCAGAGGAAGGGTCTGCCCTCCATAGGGCCTGGGCAATCACTGTGTGTGTGTTTTCTAAGATGACAGCACAGAGGACTCATCCTAAGGGGGCTTACCTCATTCCAGTGTTAGTCGTGATCCCAAGGAGGGTCTTGGTTCCCATGAATGAGAAACATAAAACTAGTTTTTGTTTTATATGTTTTCCATCCAACAGCTCTGGGAGGCAGATTAGGTATTCCTCCATAGCATATACATGTTCTGGCATGACCAGGATTGTGAAGGGCAGGACTCAGTGCTGCTTCCTTGACCTGCTCCTTGGTGGGCAGAGAGTGAGCCACCCCTGGATAGCTTTGAACTTCTGTCCCAAGCAAAGTCAGCCAGCCCTGGCCTCTGGCCTGGTCCCACACTAAGAACTGTGGCTCACAGTTCTTTTTTCAGGGAAGAGCCATCTTCTGGACTGGTCTCTGGGGTCCCCACCCTGCTGATTGTGGCTACCTTGGAAGCTTCAAGGACCCCGAAGAAAATCCTCTGATCTGTGTCCTTGTGGCTTAAACCTCCAGGCTTTTCCTGGAACCTCTCAGTCCTAAGTGATCATGTGATCCCTTGGGCCCCTTTCTTAAATTCCTTATCCAGATTCTTCACAAAAATACAAGCCAGTTCTGAAGGCCCAGGAGGGCAAGGGCTTGGGAGGTCAAGGTCTGGAGGATATCACTCATTTCCTAAACTTGAAACCAAGTTTGCCAAGGATTCCTCCCCAGGACACCTGGGAATTAGAGCAATCCATGAGCATCAGACTTCTAGGGCTTAGTAGTTGGCTAGAGCTGTCCTCAAACCAGTGGGCATTATTGCCAGATCATAGTGATGTTATGCCCTGGAGACTGAGGGCTAGATTCAGCACTAGGGCTTTGGCATGAGGCCACCCACATACTGTGGGTAACTGGGACAGGCCTTACTTCTTTTAGGCTGCCTTGGGGACACCCAGTTTAGCTTCCGTATGCGTCAGTCTGGAGGACAGAGGAACCCCGACTCTATGGATGACGATGATGGCTATAACAAAGGGGCTCCTGTCACTCTGCAGGTGAGTGAGCCATGTTCAACTGGGGCCCCTCCAAGGACCACAGAGAGGATATGTTAGAGGGCAAAAAGGTCCCCTGGAGATGGGATCTCTGCTGATCCCACTCTCACATGGACCAGTGGGCAGGGGTCCTTTCTGAGTGGCTAGAGCTGGCGGCCCTCAGCTAAACTGGTTTCGGAGCCTCACCCACAACCTATTAGTTGCCTTCCTGGCCACACATCAGCTTCTGCTCTACGCTAGGCCAAGTCCTTGAAGCAGGAAGGGACATTTTGTGGTCAGACTGTAGCACTGAGCCTTCTCTCAGTAGGCCAGAGGTTGTCCCCATTCTACTCTTTCTTCTGCCCTGCCTGCCTCACAGCTGGGGAGAGCTATGTGGACTGACTCTTTAACTCTGGGACCCCAGAGCAACTGCTTCCAGGCTCTGGGGATGTGTCTCCCCTGGCCCTGACCAAGGGGTTCACCTCAGTGAAGATACAGTTCCTGTTCCCTTCCTCTCCTCCCCCCACAGTCACCCTTGCTTGATCTGTTAACAAGAGGGCAAATTCCCAGTCTCCTTTGTTCCAATCATTCAGCAAGAACTTCATCTTTGGGGGTATGAGGCCTATGGAAGGCAGGAGGTGAAGAAGGTGAAGAAACCAGGTGGTACCTGCCTTTCTGCAGCTTCCCACTCAGTAGGGCCAGATTAGGCATCCTACCTAAGCCTGGCATGCTGCTCCACTAGAGCCAGAGCTATATGTTAGGACTCTTGGGAGGTACTCCTGCACCTCTTTCTTTGGTGTTCTTCTCAAGCCTGTCCACACATTGCTGTGGGGAAGAAATGGGGAGACACTTTAACCACATTCCTCATCTCCAGTCCTTTCCTTGTTGGGAGAGGGTGTAACAGCCTTGGGGCGGTGGGTGGCAAGAGAATGACTCTGGCCTAGCATTTCTGTCTAATGACTGCCTGTCTTTGCCAGAGAGAGGCTGCCCACTTGTTTGGTTACGTGTACTTCAGGCAGGTGAAGGACAGTGCTGTGAAGAGAGGCTACTTTCAGAAGGTAAGAACACGTGTCCAGGGGGAGTCCTTGAGTGTCAACTCTAGCTCCCTCTTTGTCTCAGGGGCACCTTAGAACAGAAACAGAGCCAGGTGGAGCTCCCTTTCAACTCCTTGCCCTTCAAGTGTGAGGACAGATCCAGTCAGGGGCATTTGAGGAGCCTGCCAAATCTTGCTTTGGGGTCCTCTGAAATCATGCTTGGGAAGTTACAGTGGGTTATGGTAGTGGGGCCGTTAGGGTGCAGGCAGCAGGGCAGACCACCAGCCCCAGTCAGGGGTCAAGATGATATATGTATAAGGAAGAGATGCCCTGTATGCTAGATCCCTAGGCTCTTCCTTGGTGGTGTCCTGCCTGGCACAGTGTAAGCATTAAACAAGGTCCGGGCCTTCTCTTAGTGAGTGAACTGAGATGAGTGAACCCTGAGATGCTGGGAGAGGCTCCTCTTCCCAGTGCCCCAGATGTTGGCGAAAGCTCCCTTTCAACTCCTTGCCCTTCAAGTGTGAGGACAGATCCAGTCAGGGGCATTTGAGGAGCCTGCCAAATCTTGCTTTGGGGTCCTCTGAAATCATGCTTGGGAAGTTACAGTGGGTTATGGTAGTGGGGCCGTTAGGGTGCAGGCAGCAGGGCAGACCACCAGCCCCAGGTCATATTCTTTTTTTTTTTCATGAAAAAATACATAGAATTTATTGGTGTCAGAAAAACTTTATAAAGTCTCAGAATCCTATTATAAATTTGAGTTATTTTTTTTTAAGGAAATGGGGTTAAGTGGCTTGCCCAAGGCCACATGGCTAGGTAATTATTAAGTGTCTGAGATCGGATTTGAACCCAGGTCCTCCTGACTCCAAGGCTGGTGCTCTATTCACTGCACCACCTAGCCACCCCCAGGTCATATTCTTCCAGTCATTTCCATCTCCTTTTTCTTTCCATGATTGTCCCACATGAGGACTGTGGCGTTAGCAGCTTCTACAGTTTCAGACATGGCCCTCCCACCAGGATGAGGCTTCAAATAGGCCTGACCCAGAATGTCGGCCTGCAGAATGGCCCCATCCATACACAGCAGTCACTGAATCATAAACTTGAAGACCTGAGAAGTCACTACTCTAGACCTTCATGTTACAGAGGAGGGAAACTGAAGCTTGGCCTACATATATGAAATAATATGCCCACAGTCACCCAGCTTCTAAGTATCTGAAGTGGCCTTGAGCCAAGGTCTTTGACTTTCAATCTGGCACTCTGTCCATTGGTCTGCGCTGCTCCTCTAGGACAGGATGATGCAAGTGCTATCAAATGTAGGGCAGTATGGTAGCCTGTAGTTTGGGGCTCAATTACTAAGAGAGGGAAAGAACACCAGTGATGTCAAACAGAAAACATCCCTGAAGGAGTCCCTATGCCTGCTCACCTTCCTCCCCATGGATCCCTTTCAGTCACTGGTGCTGGTGTCCCGCCTGCCTTATGTGAATTTGTTCCAGTCACTGCTGAATCTCATTGCGCCAGAGTACTTTGAGAAACTGGTCCCATGCTTGGAAGCAGGTGAGCCCCCAAATAGTGGCCTGAGCAGGTCTTGCCCCCAGTCAGGGGTCAAGATGATATATGTATAAGGAAGAGATGCCCTGGATGCTAGATCCCTAGGCTCTTCCTTGGTGGTGTCCTGCCTGGCACAGTGTAAGCATTAAACAAGGTCCGGGCCTTCTCTTAGTGAGTGAACTTTCCTCCTGTGCCCAGGCAGGAGGTGAAGAAGGTGAAGAAACCAGGTAGTACCTGCTAGTCAGGAGACAATTAAAACTGCCACCCACAGAGTCCTACATTCTTATGTCCCAGGCTCCAGATGCCCACCACTGGCATGGGTGGTGCTCATGTCTCAGAGATTATTCTTTGATTGGAGGGCAAGGGAGAGCGAACCTGGTTGCTTAGACCTACTTCTAACTCCTCCTTAACATATGTTGGCAGTATGCAACGAGATTGACCAGTGGCCTCGCCCTGTGCCAGGACAGACTCTGAATCTGCCTGTGATGGGAGTCGTTATGCAGGTAATGAGAAGCTGTGCATGAGCCAGCACTGTGGATGATCAGGATAAGGCCATCATAGCATGCCTAACCTCAGGAAGGAAGGAGACTGACCCTCATGCTCCCCTTGTGGAACAGAGGGAAGGACCATTGGCCTGTTTAAGTAGTCAAAGGCCTAGTTGGTTGAGGAAATCCTCAAGTAGAGTTTAGGGAAGGAGCAGGGGTATCAAACCAAAACACAAGGGAATCTCTGCAAGCCCAGTGCTGGCTTAGAATGTTCACATGTTCACATTCCAAGGTTCTAGGGATTCTTTAGTTTGTGAACTTTTTTTTAAGTGACTTGCCCAAGGCCACACAGCTAGGTAATGTATCTGAGGCTGGATTTGAACTCAGTACTCCTGACTCCAGGGTCAGTGCTCTATCCACTGTGCCACTTAGCCGCCCCTGAACCCTTTCTCAATTGCATTTTAATCTGATTTGGGTAATGCCTCTGGCGCAGCGTGAGGTCTGTAGGGGAGGACCCCAGGGACTCCACATCATTGTCTATTTGGGTATTTATCAGATTGGTAAATGATACTAAACAGTGTTAATATGACCAAAGATTTTCAAAGTACTTTCACATTTGATCTTCACAACAGTCTAGCCCCCTGTCACCACTTAGGAAATTGGGGCCCAGAAAAGTTGGGCTTTGCCCATGGTCTAGTAAGTGTCAGAGACAAGATCGAAACCTGGACTTCTCTTTATTCCAAGCCCACTGATAATAATAACTAGCATTGATATGATACTTCAAAGTTTACAAAACCCTTTACAAGCATTTTTCCCCCCACAACATCCCAGGGAGATGGGTGCTGTTGCTCTTGCCATTTTACAGAAGGGGAAACTGAGGCAAAATTTGAATGATGTCAGTATTTAAGACCACAGTAATGATCCATAGTTGGGAAGGGACTCTAAGACCCTACAGATTAGGTTCCAAAAAGGTCTTTATCAGATTGGAATGGCAAAGTTAATGGGAGTCTTGAGGTAACTACATTTAGATGCAAAAAATAAACTCCACAAGTCCGGGGCCAGTGGACTCTGGTCCTAAAAGTTCCTGTGAACAATCGTGGGAGGTTTAGGGAATACAAGGTCATTGTGGGTCAATGGGATGACACAAAAGACTGGCCTCGGATCAGGTCCTGCATCCGACAGCAGTGTCTGTGACCTAGACATATCATCCTCAGATTGAGCCAGGAAACTCAGACTCGCCAGGAACAAGCATAGGGCCTGGCAAAAGTGCTGGCCTGTTGGCGCACATCTGCATTGACCAAGGGTGTTTCCTCATTGGGAAAGAGTTTTTTTTGTCAGTGCAAGGAAAGATCCTGTCCAGACTAGGCAGAGGAGAGTAGGAGAGCTAAGGAGGTTCATAGAGATCTAGTGGACAAAAGGCTAACAGTTGTTCACTGAGTTAGTTACCCCCTTCCAGGGGTCTGAACCAAGACTGAGTGACCCCTTGAAGGATGACCTCTAGTGACCCCTCCCACACAAGACTTGTGTTCACATCTGAACTGGCTGCATGAGCCATCCTTTCCCTCCATGAGGCAGGACCAGGCTTGAAGCAGTGAGCATTCTGCCACCTCACTGAGGTGGTCCCAGTGGCAGAGAGCCCAGTGAGGGCCAGCACACAAAACTGCTGTAACCCTGACACTGACCCTTCCAGGTACGGATTCCATCCCGTGTAGACAAGCTAGAGTCGAGCCCTGTAAAGCAGGGGAACCAGGAGGTAAGAAGCCCCTAATGGGCAAATGTCCTCTCCCCTTGGTCCCATCTCCAGAGCCATGTCTCTCATGTGTGTGTGTGTGCGCGTGCGCGCGCGCGCGCACTTACACAAAGAGTACCCCCAGTTTCTTCCAGTTGTATGGTGAACCTTGATCTCAATTCTTCAGGCCCCATCTGCATGCTACCCAGAGTGGCCTTCCCTACTCTGTGCCCCTTGGCCAAGGATTGCCCCCTCTTTCTGCCTGGAGCATTTGCTGCCTGGACTCTGGAGAATAGGATAAGGAGGGGGAGAGGGGCTGATATCCTAGCCTAGACTGTCTGGTTCTCACTGGAGCTGATGACAGTCCTGGGGACTAAAACCAACTCTCACAGCTTTTTTTCTTCCATCCAGAACCTGCTCCCTGCCCCATTAGTTCTCTCCAGTGTTAATGAACTGGATCTTTTCAGGTAAGAGTTCTGAAAAACAATCATCCGTGTAAGCATTGATTAAACTTGTGCTCATTTGCATGGTGCCTGCTGTGTATGGGATGGGGTGGGGAGTAGAGAGGACTAGGATTTCAGCCCTTTTCCTAAAGTAGCTCACAGCCTAATGATGGAGGGACCTAGCAAACCGCCAGAGCTTTGCAGAGGCTCAGAATATGGAGTTAGGGAAACACAGAACACTTTAGGGGGAAGGTAGCTTTGGATGTGGTCCTGGACAGGCAGGTGTAACCCAGTAGGCAGGAGTGTGAAGAGATCACTTTCTGGATGATGAAAAAGCCATGAACAAGACATGGCAGTGGGAAAGCCCAAGGTATGCCAGGGTGGCGAGGCAAGTCATCATGGTGAGTTTGGCACCACAACAGTTGGGAGGATGGGCTAAATCACAAGGGACTAGGAGGGCTGAGCTAAGCCGTGTAATCTGTATTCCTATGGTTAGAATGAAGCCATGGGAAACGTTTAAGCAAAGCAGTCATCGATGCAAGCCAGACTCTGGACAGATTAGTCTTAGAGAAATGAATTAGGTGAGTTAGGGAAAGGATCAGTTATCCAGGGAAGAAGGAAAGAGTGGCCAAAGTGTGACACCCATAGGACTGGGGAGGAAAGGATGCAGCCTAGGCAGCAGACTGGTCAGATGGAGGGGTGTGAGGACTAGGAAATGTCCCCAAAGACTGGAGGGTTTAGCTTGGTGACTCAGGAGGGACCTGGTTTGAGAGGGAAGGTAACAAGTTCCATTGTAGACCTATGAGTAGAGGAAAAGTGGGAGGTGGGATGCTCAGACAAGCTGGAGCATTCCCTCTCCCTCTCCAGCAGGGAATGATGAGAAAGCTGAACTGCTTTTCCACCCCTCAACTGTCTTCCAAAGAGGAGGGTCTCTGCAGTGAGAAGGGTGAACATAATTTGTAGGGCACAGACATTCTAAGTAAGAAGATGGTCTGGCCATGACGTGCCCTGAGTTCATATCCCCAGATCTGTGACATACATCTGGGGTCATTGGGGTCCTTGCTGAGTGGCTGTTGGTGACCTCTGAAAGATCTGGATGGTACTGGCCAAGGACAAACCTGCCAACCCTATCTCAATTCATGAACTTGACCTCCCTTTCCAAAATAAATGCTAGCATCTATTTTATCTTTAAAGGGGGAGACCATCTGGCTCCATCAAGATAGGCTCTATTGGCCTTTGATAAGAGGCCAAGGCAACTTAGAGGAGAGATGTAGTGGCTACTCAAGAGCTTTTTTTTCCCAACTTGACTTGTGTTGGAGATGGAAAGACCAGAATTCATCAAGAGAATAGCCAGACCCCTCCCAAAGCAGTGATAAAGGGGTTCATGTCACCCAGGAGGGGGTTCTTGGGTGGCCCAGAGGAACCTACCTTGAACCATCCAGCCCTTTTCCTTGAGTGGAGGTGAAGACCCAAATGAGTCTTGAGCCAGAAGAGATGTCAAGCTTGGTGGATAGCAGAGCCTAGGACCAACACCATGAGCCAGATCCAGTGAGATGAGGCTCCTTGGGCTCAGAACTGCACCTGCACAGGTAAAATCTGGGGGAAAGATCAGGGGATCAGAGTGACCTTAAAGCTTATACTGATAAACCACTGGTCCTGAGATAGCCCCAGGGGAGCCAGTACTCCAGAGAAGGGGCTTGCCTTCAAAGGGACTGAGGTGGAACTCTGGTGTGTTCCAACCACTCCATTCAGGAAAGACTTGGACAGGCGGCAGTGTGTCCAAGATAGTGAGAGAACTGGAGAAGATGCTATTTGGGGATTACATACCCAGAGACCAGAAGCTTGACTTGCCTCAGTGGTGCAGAAGAGGCTACTTTGAAGAGATTCTCCCAACATGCACTCCTGCCAACATCAGAATTTGATGTCACCACAAACTGAAAAGAGACCTTGGTCCCCCTCAAGCATCCAGACTTGTGATCTGCCAAATGGAGGTGGGCTTTATTTAGACTGACAAAAAGTGCATCACCTTGTTCCTGGGCACATGACCAATCCAACCACTCTCTGCTCTCAGCAGGGCCCTCCTCTGCCTGAGACCACTCCATTGGAATCTGCACTTAGAGGCTAATCCTGGTTTCACCCCCACTTACACAAGGGGGAAGCAATATTTCCAGATACTTTTTGTTGGTATGCATAGCACCAGGGAAGACCCAGGCCAGGGCTGGCTCTCCACACCTGCTCAAAGGGTTGGGTCACTGCATCTGCTTCCAGCATGTGCTTCCTGGGACTCCCTTCTGGACCAAGACCTTGCCATTCCACCATCAAAGCCACAGAGATGTTGTGAGGACATCCTCTTGAAGGTCTCTATGCAGCCCCTTTCTCTCCTGGGTGTCTCCATCCATCAGCTTTTCTGTTTCTTGTTTCCCTCTTTTTAAAAAAAAATTATGGTAATAGGGTTAAGTGACTTGCCCAAGGTCACACAGGCAATTAGTAAGTGTCTGAGGCCGGATTTGAACTCAGGTACTCCTGACTCCAGGGCCAGTGCTCTATCCACTGCACCACCTAGCTGCCCCCTACCTGTTTCCCCTTTTGAGATTCCTATCAAAGTAGTGAACCATTCATCCTTCGAATATGAAGTTAAAGAGGGAGGAGCGGCATCCAGGACCAGAGACTGTTGGAGGCAACTTGGAGGAGTCTGAGAAATTCACTGAGATTTGCAGTACCCCCTCTTCCCGTGGTTTGTTGTCTGCACAAGGATACTTTGAAGGGATTGATTGGAAGAGGTGCAGATGTCCACTGGAGCTTAGAAGAAACATTCCCACCATTAGTGATTCAGAAGTTCAATGGCTACTTCAGGGAGGGACTCCTAGTCTGGTAGGCTCACTGGTCTCTCCAACTCGGAGACTCTCTGTGAACAAGAGAGGACTCCAAGGGGATGGTAGCTACCTGCAAGTTTTGGAGAAGAGGACGCCACTTTATGGTTTGTCCCCAGGGCCAGAATAGGATTGGAGGAGGAGGAGTGGAGGGAGATGAAAGCAAGGTAGATTTAATCTAGATGTCAGGGAAAGAAAGCTTCCCACAATGAGAAAAGAAAAAAATTTTGAAAAAGTGAAAATGGAGTGCTTTGGTCTGCATTCAAACTCCACATTTCTTTCTCTGAATAAGGATGGCATTTTCCATCCCAAGTCTTTTGGAATTCTCTGGGCTCACTGAACTGCAAAAAAGGAGCTAAGTCTCTCATAGCTGATCATCGCACAATGTTACTGTCACTGTGTTTTCCTGGTTCTCTTCGCTTCCCTCAGCATCAGTTCTTGCAAATCTTTCCAGGCTTTTCTGCAATCCACCTGCTCATGATTTCTCACAGAACAATTCTCCATTACATTCATATGCTACCATTTGTTCAGCCATTTCCCAATTAATGGGCAGATCTCCTTTTCCAATTCTTTGCCACCAGAAAAAGAACTGAGTAAAGCACTTTGAAATTGTAGAATGGAGGCAACTAGGTCGCATAGTGGATAGACCACTGGCCCTGGAGTCAGGAGTACCTGAATTCAAATCCAGCCTCAGACACTTAATAATTACCTAGCTGTGTGGCCTTGGGCAAGCCACTTAACCCTGCTGCCTTGCCAAAAAAAAAAGAATTACCTAGCTGTGTGATCTTGGGCAAGTCACTTAACTCCATTGCCTTAAATAAATAGAAACAAGTATGTCTGAAAAATACTGTAGAATGGGCGCTGCTGTGGCCTCTACCATGGGAGGAGATGGCGCCCTTAGGGAAGCTATTCATTTAGTGATCAGATGTAAGATGAGGAGGCCAAAGGAGGATCCAATGAGAAGACGTAAGAAAATATGCCTTTCTCCTTTGGATGGAGAAGAGGAGGGCCAGGTGCTCTGGGTAGAGTGTGTTTTCTGTGCTCTTCAAAGCAATCACAGTGTCAATGACTTTGAACTTTTTAAAAAGATCTTTGGTACAAAGGAAGGCTTTAATTGGAGCATATGAAAGCAGAGTCTTCTATTTGAAACTAGCTGTGATGTAAAAACAACAGATGCCATTGGAGAGTAGAGTTTCCTGAAGGTGACGTTGATGAATGGTATCAGAGAGGCTGAAGACAGCAAGACTTCCTTGGACTTAGCAATGAGGAGGTCATGAGTGACCTTGGAAAGAGCTGCACAAGAGGTTTGGGGGGGAAGGCCACCCGGGGGGCTCAGGAACAGCTCCACCTTGGATTGGGGCTGGGCCACGAAGAATGCTATGAATTGCAGAGAAAGAGAGGAGGGGCAGTAATCTTTCCTGGGAGTGCCTATTAGTTGTGCTTATTATCTCCTTGTTCCAAGAAAAGTTTCCTGGGAAATTCCTAAATCCCAGGTGGCCTGCCCTGGACAGTACAACTGAGGAAAGAAGATCACTGTGTGGGGTGGGGGGTGGGGGTGCAGAGGTCATCCGTGGACCTGTCTCCTGGCTTTGGGGGTTAGCTAACGAGAATCTAGGCTCCACCGGTTCAGATGGTGATGCTGTCTCCTCTCCTGCTCCTGGTAAAGGCCTCAGTGCCTGCAGTTCTGGTTCTCTTTACAGAGGAGATAGTTCTCTCTCTCCATTTCACGATTAGACATGCCAGGGCTTTCCCTACCACAGTCCAGGCTGTAGAGGTCAAGGAGGCTTGGCTGCTGGTCCCTGAGTTTCTTCCTGATGCTACTCTCTAAACTCTACCCACATTTAGGTTTGGGAGGAAATAATTACAATGAAAATAGTTGTCATGTTAAGAACTCCTGAAATCAAGAGTGTCATCCTGTAGGTGAGCGAGGTTAGATGGCAGTGCCCATCACTTGTGCTGTCTCCTGGCCCAGGGAGCAGCTTTGTGGTACTATGACAGGAGGATGATGGGATTTTGGATTCCCCAGACCTTGTGAGTCCATTGTCCCAAGTTAGAGAAAAAGAAGAGCACACACGCTTAAGCTGAAGCTCGGGGAAGCATGTTGGAGGCAGACCCACTTGGTGGAGTATAGCTGGAGGCTGCGGGGTCAAGCTGCTGCTTCCTGGCTGTTGATCCCTCTCTGCTTCTGTTGCTGACAGGTGTTTCCAACCTGTGCTGATTCACATCCAACTGCTGTGGGAGCTGATGCTCCTGGGGGAGCCCCTTGTTGTCATGGCACCATCCCCAACCATCTCATCAGAGATGGTACTGGCCCTGACCAGGTAGGTGATGCCCTGAGATCAGGCTTTGTGGGCCTGGCCAGTCTTCTCCCCCACTCCTCAAATGTGAGAGCCTCCATCCATTCTTCTCTCTGTTCTGGGGGGCACAGGGGCTGTGCAGGGAGCTCCCTCTTTTCCCTCGTGAGCGTCAGTGTCCTTATCTCTAAATGGAGTGTAATTCCAGTACCTACCCAGTATCATAGAGAGGGTCAAATGAAACGAAATGGGGAAAGCCCTTTGGAAATGGCCTGTGTACTGTCACTGTCACCATCCTTGTGGTTGGGAGAGCGACCATACAGAGATATGCTGGTAGCCGAGAGGAGCTGCAGAGCCGCCTTCTCAGCGGCCAGGCCTACCCACTCCGCCACGTGGGGCCCTGCTCTCCTGACCTCTACAGTGGCTGCCTGGATTGGGAGGTTCCTATCAGCTCCAAACGTGGCCACAGAAACCCTGAGGACGGCAGACATTGGCTTCCCCAAGTCCTGGGGCCTCCAGGGCCCATCACCCTGACTGATGACTGACAGGGCCTTCTCACTACAGCTGTTTGGCACCTCTCAAGTTCTGCTGTGACTACCGACCGTACTTCACCATCCATGACAGCGAGTTCAAGGAGTACACTACCCGGACCCAGGCCCCGTGAGTACCCCAACTCCTGCCCTGCCGCCCCTTGGCCCCAGGGAGTCACTGGGGAATGGGGTGAGGCAGTCGCAGACTGAAGCTGTCCTCCCTCTTCTCTTTCTCTAGACCAAATGTTATCCTGGGAGTCACAAATCCTTTCTTTATCAAAACACTTCAGCATTGGCCACACATCCTCCGGATTGGGGAGCTCAAAATGTCTGGTAAGGCAGCCCCTGCCAGGCCCCAGGCCTCCAGCTCTGTGAAGAGAGGGAATGAGAAAGCAAGAGTTCAGGCAGATTACTCAGGAAGGAGGTGAGGGCTGGAGGACTGGCCTAACTCTGGGGCCAGGGGATGGAGGCTTCCCCTGGTCTTCCTCTCCATGGGGCTTGAGGCAACCAAGAGAATCTGAAGGCTAATGAGGCCAGGATTCTCCCATCACATCTGCCCCCATGACCAGGGAGAGAGGCCTCTTAAACTGAGGAGCCATGGGACTGGAGCACATCCCCCCTCCCTGACCAGCTGCCAGGTTGGACCCTCCCTGGCAGCCCTGGCACAACAGACCTGTGTTTTTCAGGGGACCTTCCCAAGCAAGTCAAGATGAAGAAACTCACCAAGTTGAAGACCCTGGACACCAAACCAGGTGAGGAGGAACTCCTGGTGGAGGCCACTAGGGGACAAGACCAGCCCAGGTGAGGCCCAGGAAGCATTGACCAGGCTTTTCCTTTCCCCAGGGCTCTACACCTCCTACAAAACCTACCTGCACAAGGATAAAACACTCATTAAGAAGCTGTTGAAGGTGAGTGTCCCCCTGTACCCCAAGCAGCCTTAACTCTTGACTGAGAGCTGACAGCAGTGTCCTGCCACTCTCCTCTAGGGCATCCAGAAGAAACGTCCTTCTGAGGTGCAGAGTGCCCTGGTCCAGCGGCATCTCCTGGAACTTACCCAGAGTTTTATCATCCCCCTGGTGAGGACCCCTAGCCACAGTGCCCTTTGGGGCTCAGGAGCTGGGCTACCTGGGCTGGGTGTGGTTCAGCCCCTGGTGTTCTGCCTAGGATGGGGCTGGGAAGGGTGAGACTTGGAGAGCCCAGGCAGCAAGCACTGTTTAAGCACTCAGTGTTTGCCAGGAATTGGACAAAGCTTGGGGGCTACAAAGCCACCCCTGTGCTCAGGGAGCTCCCCTTGTCATGGAAAAGACCACCCATCAGAGTAAATGGAGGGAGTGAGAGAGGTGGGCCCCTGGTCCTTGGCCTGCCTGTGACCAGGGCTTTTCTTCTCCTCAGGAGCACTACATGGCCAGCCTGATGCCCCTGCAGCGTGCCATCACACCCTGGAAGGTGAGTCAGAGCCAGCCAGAGAACCCAGGCCTTGGGCTGCCCCAGTCTTGTCCTCTCCAGCTCAGCCTTCTTGGCTGCCCAAACCCTGCAAGGAGGCCCCTGGGCCTGGCCTTCACAGCTCTTCTCTGCTGCAGACACCCCCCCAGATCCGCCCCTTCCGCCAAGATGATTTCCTGAAGACCCTGGAACATGCTGGCCCCCAGCTTACCTGTGTCCTCAAGGGTGACTGGCTCGGCCTGTACAGGTAGTGAAGCAGCAAGACTATGGGGCAGGGGAGGCTCAGGGAAGGGGCAGAGGGGAGGGCAGCACCATCCCCTGCATGGCCCATGGACAGAATCAGAGGTGGTAGTGGGGTGACACTTAGAAGGGGACCGGTTGCAGGTCCTGGAAGAAGGTTCTAAAAGTGGCCCTCTCCATGACTGTGTCGGGCCCCTTCCTTCAAGGCTCCCAAAAGGCCTGTGGGTGGGGAGCTCTGTGGAGGTCACTATTTCCATTTTGCCGATGAGGAAACAGAGGTAGGCAGGGGATAGATTGTCCTGCTCCACTGGTAAATGACAGTGTCAGGGTCTGAGTCTGGGCCTCCCTGCCCCTGCATGTGGCATCCTCTCCACTGAGGGAGTGCCTCCTAGCAGGCTTTGAGCAAGGCCGCTTCTTGTACTCTTCATGAAGAGTCCATGAAGCAAGCCCTTCTCACTCTGACTTTATGACTACCCTGGACCCTGGTGCTGGGAGCTAAGGCCTTCTGGCCTATGTGAATAATGGGAAGGTGATTCCTTCTGGTTCTTGGAGGTGTTCTTAGGCTGCCCATGGGGTCTCCAGGGCCTGACCCCAAGTGGCCATCTTCCTTTGGGCAGACGGTTTTTCAAGTCTCCCAACTTTGATGGCTGGTACCGTCAGCGGCACAGGGAAATGACCCAGAAACTGGAGGCTCTGCATCTGGAGGTGATCTGCGAGGCGGTGAGTGGAAATGGAATGGGATGGAGGGGACCCAGACCCCAGAGAGGGAATGCTGTGGATCCGGATTGTGATGTGCTCCAAGTCAGGTCCCCTGCTGGGAAGGCCTCAGGGCCTTTGGAGAAAGTGGGGCTTGAAGAGGGGGACTCTGAAATGGGAAATGGAGGGAAGGAGACGGCATCTCAAGCATGGGAGGTGAGAGGAGGAAGGCTGGCCAATGGGACGAGTCACAGAGAATGCAGAGAATCACAGAGAATGTCTGCTGCAAGGATTGTTGGGACCAGATGTGGAGGGCTAAGAAATGCAAACCAGGCCTGACCCTAGAAGCAATAGGGAGCTAGGACGGTGGAGGAGGGAGCGAGTGGAAGTGTCCTTTAGTCAGAGGAAACAAGTAGGAGGCTGTGGGTATAGATGAGCAGATGAGAGAGACCATCGTGGCAGTAGCAATGCCCAGCATTGGGGTTGATGGGGTACAGGGGGCCAGGGCATGGGAGGAGTACAGGTGCTGCTGAGGCCAGAGCGCCATGAAACATGTACTCAGGGGTCTCTCATGCTCTCCATGTGGGCCCACAGATCTGGCTTAGGGACCAGACCTGAAGAGTCTCCCTGGAAAGAATCCTTAGCCGGGGGGGGAACCCCAGCTTCAGGGGAAGGGACTGGCATGGTGAGAATGAGGCCTAACCCAAGAAGGGACCATGTGAAGGCTACCAGGTGTTTCTCCTGGAGTGCGGTGGGGGGGGGGGGGGGCAGAAGCCTCTCTTCAGAGGGATTGATCTTGTTCTCCTTGGTCCAGGGGACAAATGAGGAAGAAGCAGTGGGTTTAGATGGGATGTCAGAAAATGAATGGGCCACTGGATGGGGCAAGGTTCAGGCCAGGGGCTGTGGGCAACAAATGGAGGGGTGAGACCCAGGCCTGGGCCAGAGACTGGCACAACCCTCCCCTCTTCTCTCTGCAGAACATCTTGACTTGGATGAAAGACAAGTCTGAAGTGGAGATCGTTGATATGATCCTGAAGCTTCGAGAAAAGCTTGTGAGGGAGCTCCTTCTTTCCTTCTTCCTTCCCCGTTCCTTTCTTCCTTTCTCCTTTTCTTTCTCCTTCCTTCCTCTCTCCCTTTTTTTACCCTTCCTCCTTCCCTCTTTCTTCCCTCCTTCCCCCTTCCTTCCTTTCTCCCCTGTCATCCTCCTTTCCCCCTCCCTTTCTTCCTCTTTCCTTCCCTCCTCCTTTCCTTCCTCCCTCCCCCTTCCTTTCTTTCTCCCTTTCTTCCTCCTCCATCCTTCCTTCCCTCCTTCTCCCTCCATCTTTTTCTTCCCTCCTCTTTCCCTCCTCCCTTCATTTCCTACCTTTCTTTACTCCTTCCTTCTCTCCTCTTTCCTTTTTTCTTCCCCTTTCCCTTGCTTTCTTCCTCTTCTTCCTTTCCTCCTCTCTCAGTTTTCTCCATCCCTTCTCTTTCCCCCTCTTCCCTTCCACCTATCAGGTGTGTAGCCCTGAGGGGGAGGGGGCAATACCAGAGCAGGCCCTCCCTCCCTCCTCTGGCCACCTCAGGTAGTCCTCCACTGTGCTGAGGTCTGTGGTGTCCCCTGTGTCCTCAGCAGCCAGCCCTTTGCTCAGCTCCCTCCCTATTTTGGGAGGCCTGGGGCCTAGGGCTCAGTGGGGAGACAAAGCTGGATTTTTTCTACCCCCTCCGAAATCCCTTCCCTTCCCCCAGATTCAGGCTCAGGCTCACCGGCTCCCGGTGAAGGAGGAGACGCTGCAGCAGGTGACTCTGTATATCGACACTGTCATTGGTTCCCTACCAGAGGACCTGCAGTCTGTCCTTCGACACCCCTGATATCATCCTGCTCTTCTGGCTTCCAGAGACCCCCGTTGGGGAGAAAAGGAGGGCAAGAGGTTGTCCAGGCCTGCCGAGCCTTCTTGGCCCCAGCCAGTAGGAAGGCCCTGGCCTCTCTGAGCTCTGGGCTGGGAGAGGAGAGAGAGAGGCCCAGGAGGCTGGGCTGGGCAGGAGGGAAATGAGTGCTGACAGTTCTCCCATGCAGCTGGGCTGGGGAGTAGGAACCTGGGCCTCCAGCCCCTTCTTTCCCTTTCCCTCATCACAACTGTCTCAGGCCCCTGGAGAAGGAGGTGGCCCATGTACATGTATGTCTTCCAGGAGCCTCCAGGAGAGGCTGTGCTGACCCTACCTCGTTTAGGGCAGGGCACCTAACTGTTGCCAGCGTGGCGCCTTCATCTGCACCGCTCCCTGCCCTTTCCCTGGGGCTCTGCTTCGGCTCCCAGAGGAGACTCCTGCTGGAGCCACAGGGAAGGGCAGGGGCCTGGTGCTGGCCAAGCCTTTGACTTTCCTCATCCTGTTTGAGAGCAGGGAGCTTCAGCCAAGCACAAACCGACCCCATTGCCCATTCCCCTTTGACCGCAGCCCTGCCACTAACCCCCTCTTGCCAAGGGCCAGGCCCAGCAGGGGCACAGCAAAAGCAGCTGGCTCTGCTTTTCCATCTCACCAGAGAGCCCGGGCCCAGCCTCCAGCTGGCTCCTGGAGTCTTCCTGTGGGCCTTGGTAACTGAAGCATCAATCTGTCTACTAGTAAAGGAGATTGTTTTAAACGGTGAACTGTGCCCTCTCTGGCTGGGCAACGATGGGGGAGGCTGGCCACACGAAAGGCAGATTACCTGGTTAACGAGCTAGAACACCTGCCTCCCAAACCCTTCAGGCCTGGAGAAGGACCCAAAGGGCGTCTGGAGAAGAGATGGGGTGGGGGGAGGTGTGCCCGAGGGAGGGTTGGCAGTATGGGTGGGCCTGCATGCAAATAGAGGGCTGTCGGCTCTTAGGTGTCTGGCAGGTATGCTGTGCCAAGATGAGACATGAACATGGGGGATTTTGAGGCCTCCTCTCTGGCTCATTCTGCCTCCAGGCCAGATCTACAGGGACCATCAGCATTTGACTGATGGCACCCGCAAAAGCCCCTGGGATCTTGCAAAGTATTCTGGCCATGCCAGCCCACGGAGGATGAATTTGTCATTTAGCCTCACCCCATCCTACCCCAAAATGAAGCTCAAGATCTGGGGATGTGCTTCTCGAGGCTGTCACCTGAAGGAGGGGCCAAAATAATATGGATGGGCTTGATCCACAACCCTTAAGAGGTTAACTTCTCCCCTTCCTAGCTGGTGCCAGGGAAGCCTGCCTCTGCCAGGTTCTGCTCTCTGGTTCTGTGGGGTGCCCCCCAGGAGCTCCTGCTGGCCTTTGCTGTACTTCTGATGACCTGGCTTCATTCGCTCTCCCACCTTCTCCACTCCAGGAGCTGCCCTGGGTGCTCTGCATTCCCCAGAGGGGCCACTCCCTAAAGGCTCCCTTTTAAGGGCTAGCCAAGCCCCCCAGTGACTTGGCCATCAGGGCTGAGGACTGGAGGAATGAACACTTCATTCAGCAATGGAGCCCCCAAAGAACCCCAAGGTATATAATAGAAATGGGGGCTAAGGGGCAGCTGAGCTGACCAGGATAGAGGCCTGGGAGGTCGTCTGGGAGGAACACTGAAACGGGAAGGAAAGGTCCGGAGAAGGAGCAATAGCACACAATGCCTGTGGGGAGGCGGAAAGGGGCGGTCAGCCAATCCTTGGGAGAAAGACCAGGGATGAGGGGGCAGAGCGGCCTGCGTGGTGTCGGACTCGGGTGGGAAGCTGCGGCCACACGTTTCCAGGAGAGGACGAGCACACCAGGGTCTGCCTGGAGGGGCTGTATGTGGAAGAGGGGACTCGCCTCGGGTCTCCAGGCTGACCTGTGTCTGCACGAGAGTTCTTCTGAGGCTCCCGGGTGGGGGCGTGTGGCGGCTCGCTTGTTTAGCGATCACCAATCTGCCTTCCATCCGTGGGTACCTTCTGTTCTGCCCCTCGACACCGAGCTGATGAACCCACTCTCATGATGGCAGCCTGATGCTTGAAGACGAATCCTATTTGCGGACCCCAAGTGTTCGTTTTTGCAAGGCAATGGGTCACAGCTCAATATCAAGAGGCTGGATTTGGGGGCCGGTGCTCTATCCACTGGGCCACCCAGCTGCCCCTAATGGAGTCTTAAGAAGCATTTATTAAGCTCTTTGTTGAGGCACTTGGCTAGGAGCTTCTAATGGGGGAGGTGTATAAATATGTATGTTTGTATGGGGCAGCTAGTGGATGCAGACTTCCTGGAGTCGGGAAGACACCTTCCTGAGTTCAAATCCGACCTGGCTATGTGACCCTGGGCAAGTCACGGAACCCAGTTTGCCTCAGTTTCCTCAGCTGTAAAATGAGTTGAAGAAACAGCGAACTACTCCAGTATCTCTGCCAAGAAAATCCCAAATGGGGTCATGAAGGGGCAGACAACTGAAAGAGGAAACCTGAATAACAGAAGGCTGCCTCAGTGGGGAAGGCTTCCTGCAGAAGGTTTTGAAGGCAGCCAGGCAAAGCGATGCGGGGAGAGGGAGCATTCCAGTCTGGGGAGACAGCCCAAGCGCACAGGTTGTGTGAGAACAGCAAATAGGTCATTGTGGAGATGAGGAATGTCAGGTGATCAATATTTATTAAATGCCGACTATGCCAAGAACTGAGGATACAAAGGGAGACTTCCTGCTCAGGGCCCATGGGAGCCAGCGTCGTCACGCATGGACGCACACTGAGCGGTTCGTCTGCCTGGCTCTTCTCCATTTTCCCTAAGTAAAAAGCATTTTTTTTCTGTCCCTTTCACCTCTCCCAGTAAATTTTATGAGAAAAACCCCTCATAAATTTGTCTGCAGACCAGTTCCCACCTAGGTCACATTTGGAAATGAGAGTCTCTGTCCGCCTTTTGGGGCCACCCTGCCTCTGGTAGGAGATGGTCATGTGCTCTCTCCCTGGGCCTATTGAGTCTCCAGTTCTCCTGATCCATGTTTGGCCCCTGGACCTAGATGGCTCTGGAGGCTGGTGACTTAGGCACAGCCTCCCCTTAATTTATGTGCTTGTCATGCATCACACTTCCCGCGTTAGAAGCTCCTAGCCAAGCGCCTCAACAAATAACTTGAAGGCTTCTTAAGACTCGGGTTTAGGGGTGGCTGGGTTGTCCAGTGGACAGAGCATTGGCCCCAGAGTCCGGAGGACCCGAGTTTAAATCCAACCTCTTGATCTTAAAGACTAAAGGACAAAACTATATATATATATATTGCACAGACGGGAGCGTTTTTCAATGTTGGTTGTCCTAATGTCCTCGTATAAATTGTTCCTAGCTCTTTCTCCCCTTCAGTGCATCTGTTGATAGAAGTCCTCCATTACTCTGATTCTGCCGATTTCTCTTCCTAATGGTGCGATAATCTTCCATCCCATTCCATTCACTTGCCCTCATCGGGCCAGTCATGGCCAAGTCATGGCCAAGGGCAGGGCAAACCCCCCCCCTCGTGTCTAGTTCTTTGCTAAGACAGAAAGAGCAGCTATTCATATTGTGTGCTTGTGTCCTCCTTGTTCATCCATCTCCTTGGGCTAGGGGTCCAGGAGCAGGACTTCCGGATCAAAGAAATGGCTGAGTGACATTTCTCAGGTGGTTCAGGGTCCCTCACCAAATGGGAGAGCAAAGAGAAAGGCACTTGTTGCTAGAGGCTCCACCCAAGGGAGGCAAGGCACAGGTGGCCTGGCCTCCACCTCCCACCCCTCTGCTCCTGTAAGGCCCAGGTGGGTCACCCTAGGGAACAGGCTTGTTTGCAGAGAGCCCTAGAAGGAAGGGTCCCCCCAACCCTGAGACCAAAGCCTGAGTAGGCCCCAAGTAGGCTGCATTTTCCACACTGGCCTGCAGGTGGGGGGATGAGGCCAGGAAAGGCAGCCCAAGACTTTTCCCATCTCATGCACAGCATTCTCCTGGCCCCTGATTCCCCTTGAAGTCTGGGAGGAAGAATAGATGGGAATGGTCCCAGAAAAACACCAAGTCCATGAAAAACACATCTTATTGTCTGATCTTGACCTCTTAGACCTCTTGTCTCTTCTTTAAGGATCTGATTTCTCTCTCATCACACCCAATGGGACCAAGGTACAACATGGAAACAAAGTAAAGACTGATAGAGTGCTTTCTGGGGGGGGGGGGGAAGTAAGATTGGGGGGGAGAATTGTAAAAATATCTAATAAAAATTAATTAAAAAAACACCAAGTCCAAGACAGAGCTTCCCCAAGTGAGAGGCAGCATAGCAGAGTGGATAGAGTACAGTACTCGGAGACAAGAGGACCCACATTCAAATCCTGCCTTGATACTTGCCAGCTGGCTGACTGGGCAAGTTACTTAAGCCCTCTCTGCCTCAGTTTCTTCACCTGCAAAGTGGGAGAGTTGGTCTGTCAGGTCCCTTCCAGTTCTACTTCTAGTATCCTATAAGGAACAAGGGCATGGGGGGGGGGGTGCTTCCTTACACTGAGCACTTGGTGTCCCAAGTCAGTGCTGCAGTGGGAGCCCAGAAATACCCACCCACACTCCTTTATCACACCATGGGACGATAACCAGGCCTCAGCTCTCTAAAGCCATTGGCCACCATGACACTGGTTGGCCTTTGGGCCACTGGGCACCAGCAGCTTTGTGCGATGACACCGGGGCTCCCAGGGCCAGTACCTTACAGGGCTGAAGTCTCCGACACAGCTTGACCGGGCCTAACTGAGGCCTTGTGTGCAAATGGGGTCTCGGCACGAGACAAGGGACGAGGCACCGATGGTAGACCCCAGGGACACAGGGAGTAGGTATCTATCTAGGCCTGTCCTGGTGTCCCTTTTCCTAGTGGCTGACAGAGAACTCTCTCCCTGACTCATCTCAGTGCCCGGAGTCTCTCCTCTTGCTGCCTCCTCTCTTTCCCTCGTCCCTCTTTAGCCATCTCTGCCTGGCCCTCTGACTGGGCTCTCTGGAACCTGGCATCTTCTTCCTAGCCCTCCTGGTCCCCGAACCTATTTTTCTGGCTCCTGGGAGACACTGCACCTCTGCCCACCTTCTCTGGATAGAACTCTCACGCTCCAACACATGAAACTGGGAGGGGAGCAGGCAAGCTGCATCCGCCCCCCCCCCGCCACTTCTGATCCCTGCTCCCCTTCTCCTCTGAGACACTCATCATGTATCTGAGGGGCAGCTAGGTGGCACCGTGGATAGAGCACCGGCCCTGGAGTCAGGAGACCTGAGTTCAAATGTGACAGACATTTAATTACCTAGCTCTGTGATCTTGGGCAAGTCACTTAACACTTTTCCCTTAAAAAAAAAAAAAAAAAAAACCTGACACCACGTGTCTGGATCTTGGGCCAGCAGCCTCTACAATATCTCCAAGTCTCTCTCAGAGTTCAGCCCCTGATGTTGGGTCTTTCTTGGCTCACCAGCCTCTGCCTTCAACTCCAGGGCCTTGGACCCACTCACCGATGTCCCTTAGCCCTCTAGCCTTCGCTCTCCCCCAGCATGTCCGTGTTCCAGGCTGTTTCTCTCTGGGGATGCTGCAGTGGATAGATTCTGGGTCTGAAGTCAGGATTCCTGAGCTGTGTGACCCTGGGCAAGTCACTTAAGGCAGTTCACACGAATTTGGAACATCTTTGGCTGCAAAATCAAGCCAGTATGTGTCTCTATAACTTCCCCCAACTCTCTCCCCACCCCCGACAACCCTTGAAACACGTGAGCACAGTTGTTCAGGTTCAACATGCGGCTTTCTTCCAGCCAATATTTGGCCAACATGGCGCTTGCCAACCCGTAACCACCTGTGATCGGTGCGCAGCCGTCTGCGCTATTTTCTCTCAGTTACAGGACCACATGATTCTGAGGTCCAAGTGGATCGTCTCTGATTCATCCTGTCCATAAAAGCTCCTGCCCAAGTAGGAGCAATGGGATTCCCCTGAGCCACCCGGATGCTAACCAGGAAGGGAAAGGAGGCTTCTTCTGTCTATGCTGATCCAAACCAGCTCCTGCCACCACTGCTTCCCTTTCTCTGTGTTTCCAGACCATTCTCTTAATAAGCCAGCCATGTCTACTCAATCCTCTGCGCAGCCTCCCTCTCATTCTACATAGGCCTCCGGAACTAGCCCTGGGAGAGTCCTCAGGGTCACTTTTTCAGAGAAGGAAGCTGAGGCCCAGAGATTTTAACTCCACCCCCCCCCCCCAGGAAAGAAGTCTGCCTTGACTTTTTTGGGGGAGGCAATCAGGATTAAGTGACTTGCCCAGGGTCATACCACCAGTAAGCCTATTTAGTTGAATTTGACCTCAGGGCCTCTGGACTCCACAGCTGGTGACCTATCCACTGCCCACCTGCCTCAATCCCTGCCTGGACTCTTAGTCTTCCTCCTTGATCCTACCCTACTCGGGCCTTGGATGGTCTTCTCATAGAACACTTTGCATTACAATCCTTGCTATGGATATTTCCTGGGCAATCCACAAGCTTTAATTAAAATAATAAAACAAAACAGAAAAAGCCCAACATACCTGAATAGCCCACTTGCCAGGAGTCGACCCCCTAACAGGAAATTCAGTAGGGAGCAGGGCTAAATAAATGAAAGTCCAGTTTAGGAACAACTAGATGGATCTGGATTAGGGACCAAGGCCCCCTGTTTGAACAGCCCAATCCATCACTGAGCCCCCATCCCCTCCAGGGAAGCCCTCACCCCATCTTTGTTGCCTTGAGCTGAATGAAGAGCAGATTCAAAATGGGTGAGGGGCCTTGTTCGGTAGTGAGCTCCCAGACCCTGGGCACCTCAGAACAAGAGCACAGAATTCAAGGGGACATTGGGGGCCCCTTCTGGCTCTCCCCACTCCAGGCCCCCCTCCTCCATTGCTGAATTCATTTTCCTCAAGTTTGACCAGTTCACAAGATGAGAGATCCCCATGCAACTCCAATGACTCCTCCAGGAAGGAGGCCCTGGAGTTGCCTTTGATGCCCATGCCCATGCCCATGGCCCTTCTCCTCTTGCATCATTTCAGAATCTGAAACTTCTCTTTGTCCTTGAAAAATAACCAGCTAGGTTTTTGAAACCCTCCATAACCTGGTGGCCTCCCACCTTTCCCATCTTATTAACTCATTAGCTCAAGTATTCCTGGCGACAGTCACCTTGGCTTCCCCACAAACACAGACACACACACCCCCATCTCCCACCTCCAGGCATTTCCCTTCCTCATCTCATCTGCCTCCTGACTTTCCTTGCTTTTTTCTGCTCTCATTTTCTTCAAGAAGCCTTTCCCTCTCCAAGTTTGTGGCTGGTGACTGTTTCTCCTTCTAGGCTGACAAACCCATTAGTGTCGGGCCCAGTCCCTTCCCATATGCTGGGGTAGCTTGGAGAGTGGCTGGGGAGGAGTCCCACTTGGGTGGCCAGGAGGGCCTGGGGAGCCCCGGGGGGGGGGGTTGTGAGTAGGGGAGGGAGGGAGGGAGGGAGGGAAGGGCTCCATTTTCTTCCAAGTGGCTTGGGGGTGGGGCCAGGGCAGGCTCCTCCGAGGACCACCAGGGGCCATTTCCCAAGCACTCTGCCCCCTCGGCCCCATTTATGGCTCTCGGCCCATCCAGAGAAGCCAGGCTTAGGGGCTGAGTCACCACAGGAAGCACCCAAAGCTGCTGCTCTGCTGGAATTGATTCTAGCTCCGTTTTCCTGAAAAGGCTCCATCCATCGATTGGCCACTTAATAGACATAAACTGGGCCCTGGGGGAGGCTGAGTCACCTCCACTGGAGGGGGGCCAAGGAGGATGGGGCCTGAACCCAGCCAGGAGGTCCCTGGAGGTTGGAGATTTCCCAACCCCTCATGTCTCTGGTCCCCCCCATAAATCAAGACCCTCTCCTGTCCAGTTCCAGGGGCCAGGCAGCTAGCACCCCATGTGCCTACAGGTTGGGGGGGTACTTGAGGCCGCTGAGGCATCTGGCCCCATCTGCCCTTCCCCTCAGAGCCTGGGCCCCCTTCCCTGTCAGGCAGCCTAGAGCCTCAGAGATGACACGTGTGAGGTGGGGGGGGGCTGGAGAGGGTATGCCATGTGTGGTTGGTGTGCACATCTGTACAGATATAGGGACACATGTGCCCAAGCCTTCCCAACTGCATGTCCTGTGATTACAAAGGATAAGCCAGGGCCGCAGGCCCCGACCCATTGGCTTCCCTGCCCACGTCAGTGAGCCCTGCTGTGTAGACAAGACTTCCTCAGCCTGGGCCCCAATGCAGTTTGAGGATGAGGGAGTCTGTCTATGTGTGTGACCACACACATCTATGTGTTGGATCTAACACATGTTCCTGTGCCTGGCTCTGTGGGATCATTGAGGAAGGCCAGGCCAGGGAGGAGCCCAGGAAAGAGCCCAGGAAAGCCTTGGCAGGCCATGCTCAGAGGAGGACTGAGGGAGGAGTAGAAAGGCTGAGCCATGGATGGAAGGGCCAGAGAAAGGCCCTGATCATTCTCTGGACTCTAGGCGTGACGTGTTGTGCCCCTCTCTCTCCCCTCTTCTACCACAGGTAACTGAGTAGTTCAAGGCCCCAGCAGACTCACCCCAAAGCCGGTGCTCCTCAGGGGGCCTCCTGATTGGTCGTGAGCCTGCTGGCTGGGGCCCTGGAGTTGCCTTTGATGCCCATGCCCATGGCCCTTCCCCTCCTGCATCATTTCAGAATCTGAAGCTTCTCTTTGTCCTTGAAAAATAAAGGCCCTCCTGGGGTCTGGGGTGGGGTGAGCTGAGAGCTCTGGGAGGCTGGCATCAGGTGTGTGGGGAAGCCAGGGAGAGGAGAAGCGGGGAGCCAGGGAGCTTGGGGCCCAAGGCATCTTGAACCTCAACTGCATTGAGCTAGAGGTAGGGGTAGAGCCAGAGGGGAGGACTGGGGTCCCCCAGAGGGGAGTAGAGGGCCCAGACTTGGAGAAGGAACAGGCAAGAGAAGATCCAGGGGCAGAAATAATGAAACTGAGGACACTTCCCACTGGCCACAGCTTCCCAACTGGCAGAGACTTCCTTGCTGCCCCCCCCCCCCAGGCCTGAGAAGAGAAGAATCCAAGTTCATGGCTCCCACTTGAAGCAGGGAGATGAAATGGGAGGGGCTTGAGCCCAAGGCAAAGGGTCCAGGAAACATCACTTCAAACCGGCAGGGACCTTTGAGGCCATGGACTAGGGCACTGTGGGGTGGGCCCAGCTCCAGGAGTGGGGAAGGCTCTAGTCAGGGTTCTTCACACAGGGAGAGGCCTGGAGAGCCCTTTCTGCAACCCCGCACTCCTGGAGGGCAGCAGGGGAGGGAAGCAAGGAAGGAAGCCTTTATTAACGTGGAGAGGAGACCCTGGCTAAACGCTGTCCAAGAAGGCTCTGGCGGGTGGAAGGAGCTGCTAGTCTTCCCATTGTACAGATGAGGAAGTGAGGCAGAGTGGGCCCAAGGTTACCCAGTGTCTGCCAGAGCTACCTGCTGGAGGAGGGAGGGTGCTGGAGGCAGAGACGAGCCCTTCTGGGCAAAGGTCAGAAGACTGGGATGGGGCCAGGGAAGAGGCGGGACCCAGAGCTGGGGGAGGCAGGCTCCAAGCTCACCCAGCAAAGGCAGGAAGGGCTGAGTCAGGGAGACCAGAGGGGCATCTTCTCCTGGCACCCACCTGGAGGAGGGGAAGATGAAGAGGAGAGGCTGGCAGTGAGGGAGGCCCAGGAGCCCCAGGCCATTGGGCTTTGGAGGACCCTGATGGCAGCCAGAGGGGTGGGAGAAGGGAGCACCCCATGCCCCTGGTGCTTGTGCAAGGCCTGGGAAGGCTGGATGTGTGGAAGAGCAGGGAGTGAGCCAGGGGTGCAAACAGCAGATAGAAGGAGACAGGGAGAGGCTGGGAGAATCCAAAGGCTTTCTCTTTCTGCAGTGGCCAAAACCTGCCCTTCTCTGGGCCCCAGCTCAGGGACTGCTCCCCTGATGTCACCTCTGGCTCCCTCCCGGGATGTCACCGCCAGTTCTCCTCCCCCGATTTCACCATCAGCCCCCTCCCCTAATGCCTCCTCCAGCCTCCCTTTCCCTGATGCCACCTGCAGCCCCCCTCCCTTGTCATCTCCAGTCCCCCTAAATGAAGCCATCCGACTCAAATCTGGTCCATCCCTTATGGGTACAAGAACATTGGTGATTTTGAATACCTCCCTTGATGGGGAGTTCATTACTTACAGCCTTCTACCTAGGTTCAGTGATGGTGCCTGCCTCTCTATTTGGCACCCTCTCCCTCTATTTGGAATGGAAAGGGCCCTGAGAAGTCATGGGGGCCGCAATTAGACCCCCCAGCACCCCATCCCTTACAAGACTCCAGTCTCAGCTTGGATTCCCCGGGGGGGGGGGGGTGACTCACCACCTCTCAGGTTCCACAGGCAATCAATCCCTTTTGCTTGGGGATCACTCTGATTGGTGGCAAGTTTGCCCAGCCTGTAAGAATAAATCTGCCTTTGAATGGGGGGGGGAGAATTGATCTTTCTAAGCCTCTCACCTTCCAGGTGCCCCCTAGTCTCCCTTCTCTGACCCATGCTGTTTCCCACACTTCAGGCGAGAGAGCCAAAGGATTATCAAGACCCCAGAGACAGAAGATGCAACTGAGGCTCAGCAAGGGAAAGGGCCAGGCAAAGGGTTACAGCGAGGGGAAATGCTGACAAGGTAGGGCAGGAAGGAGAAGCCCCAGCGTCGGGGTTCCGAGGTGCCCAGGAAGGGGTCATGGGAAGCCCAGGGTCAGAGTCTGGGGTCAGGAGCAGAGTGGGGGGAGGTGAAGGGATGGAGGATGGGGGATGGAGGGGAGGAGGGATGGAGGGATGGAGAGATGGGGAGAGGGGAGAAGGGGTGGAGGGGAGGAGGGATGGAGGGGAGGAGGGGTGAAGGGATGGAAGGGGTGGAGGGATAGAGAGATGGAGGGATGCCGGGGTGGAGAGATGGAGGGGAGGAGGGATGGAGGGGAGGAGGGATAGAGGGGTGGAGGGATGGAGAGAGGAGAGGAGGGGTGGAGAGAGGGGAGACGGGGTGGAGGGATGGAGAGAGGGAGAGGAGAGAGGGGAGGAGGGATGGGGGATGGAGGGGTGGAGGGGCTGGGGTCGAGCTCGGCTGGTCTCCGCCCCCACGCCTCGCGCCGACCTTTCCGCTTCCGGTCCCCCCCCCCCCCAGTTTTGGCTGGCGCTGGCCAGGTTGTAGCGGAGCCCCGGGGGCCAGGCGGCCGAGGGGCGGGGCTCCGGCGGGGCGGGGCTCCGGCGGGGCGGGGCCCCGGGGAGGTGGGGGGAGGTGGGCCCAGGAGCCGGAGCAGGAGGAGGTGGGCACAGGAGGAGGAGGAGGAGGAGGAGGAGGAGGAGAGAGGAGCCGGAGCCGCGCAGGCCGGAGGAGCGGGAGGAGCGGGCGCAGCGGGAGCGGCGGGAGCCGGAGCGGCGGCGGCGGCGGCGGCGGCGGCGGCGGGCCCGGGAGCAGCGCGGGGCCGCGGCGGGAGCCCGAGCGGCGGCGGGAGCGCGGCGGCGGCGGCGGCGGGGCCGCCCTCGGGGAGCCCCCCGCGCCCCCGGCCCGCGGGCCGGCCGCCATGCCGGGGCGCCGCGCGGCCCCCGCCCCCGCCCCCTCCAGCTCGGGTAAGGCAAGGGGCCGGGCCGCCACCTGTTGAGGGGAGCCGGTCCCCCACTCCGATCGCCGGGGGGGCGCGTCCCGGGGCCCCCCGAGCCGGGCCCTGAAGCTGCCCTCGGGACCGGGGCGGCGCCTGCGGCCGCAGGCCCCGCGAGAGGACGGGGAGCGCCTGCGGGGGGAGATCGGGGGGTCGCAATCCTAGGAGGGCTGGGTTTCGGGGGGCTCCGGCCGCCGTGAGGGGGTGCGCTCCCTTTGGCTGGCGCCCCCGGGGCGCTGTCGGGGGCTCCCGGGGGTCGGAGCAGTGGGAGCGGCCGGCCCGTGCTGAGCCCCCGGTCGCGGCGGAGTCGCGGTGCTCTTTGGGGGAGCTCTTGGGGGGCCCTTGGTGTGGGGCCCCGGGAATGGAGCTTCGGGGCTTCTGAGCCGACGTGGTTTCGCTGGGGGGGGGCTTGGCAGGGGCCCCAGCCTGAGGGGAGGGGGCAGGACGCGGCTCCGAAGTTTCTCCCGGAGCCCCCGCACTTGGGCCGGGCCCGGCTGGCAAAGTTTCTGGGTCGGGGGCGGGTCGGGGCCGGCGGGGCCTGGCCGCCTCCCGAGGCCTAAGTCCAGAGTCCCCGCTCTCTGCTGGGGGTGGGGGCGGGGGCGGGCGCTCCCCGGGCTCCGAGCCCCGCTCTCCGGGGGGGGGGGGGCGGCTCGCCAGGGCCCCGCCAGCTGGAGCAGTCGGGCTCCCCCCGGGCTGGGAACGGGGAGCTGCCCGGGGGCCCGGGGCGCCCCCTCCCCGTGGGAAAGGGCGGGCCCCGGGGCAGGCTCGGGGCTTGCTCTTCCCTCCTTTTCGGGGCCTGCTGAGGCACGTCTGGGTTTGGGATCCGGGCAGTGACACGGCTGTGTGGGGATGCGGGGCGGCTGCGTGTCGGGGGGATCCCGCTGCAGCGAGCGGCTGGGCGCCCAGGCCTGGGGCAGATGGGGGGGGGGACTTGAGGGTGGTGGAAAGGGAGGGAGGGAGGAATGGGGGACACAAAGGCTCCTGGACGGCTCCCCAGCCTTCACCCTTCCTAGAGTGGGGGGACCTCGGGGGTAGCCGCTGCCCCCTCCGCCCTCCTGATCCTCAACCCCGGGGGGCTCAGGACCACCTGGGGAGCCCCCCCCCGGACCTCTTCCTTCCCACCGACGGGGTCTCTTCTCGGGGAGCCCATCCTCCCCCCCCCAGGTCCTCCTGCCCATCCTTCCCTGGCTCTCTCGCCCTCCCTGGCTAGTGCCACTGCCCAGCGCCCAGAGGAAGAGGAGGGAAAGGCTTTGGGAGCTGGTCTGTGGCTGGGCTGGGGGAGGCGGGGGGGGGGGGGCCGGGCAGCCCCTCCCCCGGCTGTGGGCGTGGGGCCCTGATGCCCCTCCCCTTCCCTGGCCACACAAAGACCCATCTCCATGGTAGCGCCCAGGACTCCTCCGCCAAGCCTAGCCCGCGCACGGCCCGCAGGGGGAGCCGGGGCCGCTGGGCTGGCAGGCGGGGGGCGGGCTGCCCCTTGGCCGGAGGAGCCAGCAGTGGGGAGCAGTGCAGGTACTGAGCCCTCCCCCGGTGTCCAGGAGCCAAGGCCACTTGCCCCAGCCCCAGGGCTGCGGGGGGTGGGCTGGGACCGTGGGGGGCTGGAGGGGGGCAAGGGGGTCGTGGTTGCCCTTTGTAAACAATCCGCTCTCTGCTCTGGCCTTGGGGCTATGGGAGGGGGGGCTGCCGGCTGGGACCTGGGGAACAGGGAAGCTGAGTGGGCAGGGGGGCAGACAAAGGGGACTGGCCAGGGGCTCCCCCGGGAAGAGAGGGACCCGAGCTAAGGCCCTTGGAGCCGCCCCGGCCCCTCCGCGGCCACTGGCCCTTTGCCGGGGTGTCCATCTGGCAGCCTCTGCCCCCCAACTGGCCAGCCTCCTCGGGCTTTCTACCTCCAACTTGGCGGCTGAGCTCAGCCCCCCCGCCCTTCCCTTTCCCCCAGCTTCCCCAGAATGGCAGCCACTTGGGGGTATGGGGGAGAGGGGCTTGACAGGGCGGACGGCCCCTCCCCTCCTCACCTCCCTCCCCGCCCTGACTCCAAAGGTCGCTGATTTGAGTGGATTGTGCAAGAGCAAGGAGAGTGGAAGTTCAGCTGGGGAGGCAGAAGGCGCCGAGCAACTGGCCAAGTTCAGTTCCAGGGCCCCGCGCATTTCGGTTCCCCTTGGCTTCTGGCCACTCCTGGGCTCCTGGCCTGTCCTGGCCTCCGCCACGGACCCCCCTCCCCGCCCCCAGCTCCTCCCCCTGGGCGGGCCGAGCCTTCCTCTGGAGGGCTGCTCCTCAGCCTTGGGGGCTTTGCCAGTGTCGGCAGTGGACAAACGAGTTCTGATGTCGGCCTTCAGGGCTACTCCCCTGGAGAGCCCTTGCACTCAGACCTCTGGCCCTGAAGTGGGGGATGCTTGATGCCCGGGAGTCTGATCAGAGTGGTCTGGAGCTTAGGCAGGAACATGGCCAAGGTGACCTCTCCACATCTGGTCTTTGGAGGCTTTGGGGGGAGGCAGAGATTTCCAAAGTGGAGAGGGCACAGGAGCCAGAAGTGGGATGTGAGAGAGGCTCCTCTCTCAGGCCCTCTTGCCCTTAGGGTCGCCACCTCCAACCTGCTTTGCTTCACCCTCCCAGGAGGCTGTTCTATCCCATGGCCTCCAGATAACTCACTGTAGCCTTGAACAGGAAGTCCAGGGGAAACAGACTGCTCATCCTGTCTCTGCCTCAGCTGCATCACTGAATAAACTTGGTCTGTTCTCTTCCTTGTCTAACCTCAGTTTCCCCACTTATAAAAAGAGATCTTGGGCTGCATTCTGAGGACTTGATTATTAATCCTCTGGCAAAGAGGGGAGGGATGGCAGGCTGTTCAGGGGGACTTCACTGGAGACAGGGCCGCCTTCCCAGCCTTTGGATTAGAAACTGGCAGATGAAGGTTGGAGCGGTGCAGCCCCCCATGAAGGTGCTGGGGCTGCCAGGCCTCTTCCAGTCCCCATCTTGCCCCTTGGAGGCCTTCACCCTTCCTCAGCCCCTTCCAGCAGAGCTTTAGCTCCTTGGGGGCAGGGGTTGACTTTTGCTCTTGGATCCCTGTAGTAGGCACTTAATTTTTTTAAAATTTTATTTAAGGCCATGGGGTTAATGACTTGCCCAAGCTCACGAAGCTAGGTAATTCTCTGAGGCCACATTTGAACTCAGGTCCTGACTCCAGGGCCTGTGCTTTATCCACTACACCACCTAGCCGCCTCCCCAGTCACCTAATTCTTAAATGATTCCTCACCTTATTTCCTCACCTTCCCAGGAAAGGATACCCAGTCCCATGGACTCTTCCCCCTTTTTCTCCCCATTTACCAACCCTGGTCTTCTCTCCAGGAAGTCCTCCCTGTTTGCCTTCTCTCCCCACCTCTTCCTTTGCCCCTTGAATGGACCAGTTCAGGGGGAGGCTTATTAAAAATTGGGGGGGGGGGGACTAGGGGCATGCTGAGAAAGCTGGGTGAAACGCTTCAGGTGGGGGAGGGGGCTCTGGCCTGGTTTGTGACCCCAGAAGGCAGGGTCAGGACACGAGAGAGAGAGAGAGAGAGAGAGAGAGAGAGAGAGAGAGAGAGAGAGAGAGAGAGAAAAGATGGAGATTCAGACTTTGCTCAGAAACCACAAGCCATTTCATGTTCATCTCTGGCACCCACAAGCCCATGAGGGAGATGATACTGATGTCACTTGAGAGGAGAGTTAACTCATTTGATCTCCGGGGAGATAAGGGTTAGCCTTCTCATTCAGCAGGTGAGGAAATAGAGTGACAGTTGAGGTGACTTATCCAGGGTCATTCAGTGACTGTGACTGGATTTGAATTGTCTTCTTCTGGACTCCAAGCCCAGCCCCACCCAGGATTTATCTGACTTGGCTTTGCTAAACCCTAGGAATACAAAGAAATGCAAAGATGGGGCGTCTCTGCCCCAGGGGCTGAAACTCACTTTCCTCTATTGGAGATAACTTTCCAATGCCTTATTCCTGGCTGGCCTGGGAGTAGGGAAGCTAGCTAAGCCGGGAGCTAGCCCAGGGGGTGCCCAGCCAAGGAGGGGAGCTAACTTCTGGGCAGAATTCGGAGAGGTGGAACTTTTCTAGCTCTAGGGGGCACGGGAATCTGCTCTGGGCCTTCCACCCATAGGGAAACCCAGGCGTTGCCACCTTTCATACCTGCGGGCTGCACTTCCAATGGGTTGACCCTAGGCTCCCCATAGTCTTCCTCCCCCTCCCTTCAAATTCTGATGGGGGGGTAGGTACATTTTCTCTCCTCCTCCCTATGTTTGGAAACTTAGAGCAGGAAAATCTATTTTCTCCCTCTCGTGTTGGCTTCCCTCTGGTCTAGAAGGCTCCTGAGCAAAAACAAAGTCTGAATTTTAACCTGTCCCAGATTTGGAGCTTTGAGATCACGGAGAAATGAATCTCCTAGGTTGTGTCTCCCCCCCACCCCCCCACCCCAGCTCCCAGAAGGAAGACTGGCCCCCACCAGATCTCCTCTTGCCCCCTCCCCCCCATTGCATCTGGGTCCATCTCTGCTGCTGCCCCCCTCCTCTTTCTCCCCCCACCCCTGGCCCAAGCAGCCACTTCCCATCCTCCCATTGAAGCCTGCAGAAAGATGGGGGGAGGCAGGTGGGTGGGCTGAGGAATTCCTGGCCCAGGAATGTGTGATTCTAGATATGAGAGACAAGAGACTATGGGGGATGCTCCCCCAAGACCCCCTTTGGGGTTTCTATTGGAGAGGATCCAGTTCTCTATCTCACACCAGGAAGACTCCCCACTTCCCAGTCTAGCCCAGACAGCATCCTTCCACTAAGCAACTGGCCTTCCCTTGAAACCCTCTGCTGACAGAGACCTCATTACCTCCTTAGATTTTGAGAGAGTTCTTTGATGCTCCCCAAGATCAGAGGAAACTTCCCCTGCAGGATCAAAGAAAGAGGTTATTTATTAGAAGACCTTAAGTCTGACCTCTTCATATTACAAATGGGGAAACTGAGACCCGGAGAGTTGGTCTTTTAATAGCTTGTTGCTGGCCAGAGGCCAGAGTACCACTGTCTTGTCGCTTGTGGGGGTGGGGGCTCAGGCTTTTCAAGCAGGTGTTTTCCAGATGTGCTCCCCAGTATGGCAAGGACAAGCTTCTCAGCTTGGGGGGAAGGGAGACCCTGCTGTGGTATCTGATTCACCCCAACCCCCAGCCGTGCACATCTGTTTAGGGGCTTCTGGAATGAGGAAGACAAAATATTCAGAAGTGGAAGGGGGAGGGGAGGAAAGCCCCCACCAAAATATCTCTTCCATCAGTCTGACTTCAGACCTGTTGTTCTACAGCCTAGACTCCCCTCCCCTCAGCCCATCTGCCCCACCCTGTATGATGCAAATCCTCCTTGGGTGGGGGAGGGCTGCCTCTGGGTCCTCCTCCCCGCTGAGGAGCCACCGAGCCTGGGGTCTGCTGCTGGCTTTGGCTCTGGGTGAAAAGGGGCCCTAAAAGACCTGGGACTCCCCAATCAGCACCCTCCTTTCTACCCTTGGGGAGCAGGTTCAGAGGGAGGTTAAGTTTGTGTGAACATGGCAAATGGACTGAAGAAGCTATATCTGGGAGTCAGGAAAGTCTGAGTTCTACTTCTTCCTCAGAACTTAGGAGCTGAGAGTGATCTATGGATCTGTGACCTCAGCTTGCTCCCTGCCTCAGTTTCCCCATCTGTAAAATGAAAGGTCTCTAGACACCCCCCTCCCAGTTCTGGATCAGTAAGTCCCAGCTTAATCTGGGGATGAGTTAGGAGAGCTCTTGAGAGTATAGAAGTGAAGCCTCAACTTCCCTGGCCAGGCTGAGAGACTTTCTTGGGGTGTGCTGTGTTGAGCTCACCCCGAGCGTGGACTGGGGCAGAAGTGCCCTGACCTGAATTTTCTGAGAAATAGGCCAGGAAAGCATTGGAGGTTGTATGCAAAGCATATGCAAATATCTCCAGCCCTCCCCTTCTCCTTTAGTGGGTTAGTCCTAAAGTTCCCCCCTTGGGAACTCTAAAGAGGCTCCTGACCCGGGCCCTGCTGGGTGGGGGGTGGGCACATGGAATCCTTCTCTCACATTCCCTCACCTACACCCCAGGGGATGTCCCCCAAGGGCTAACAGTTACCTAAAGCTTTGGGATCCTTCCTGTCCTATGCCACTGGGAAGATGGACTAGAAGCGACCCTTTGGGTAGGGGAACAAGTGATGGGATTGGGAGAAACATAAGGATGGGCCCCAAAGCAGCCTAAGGCACTGCCCCAGAAGGGAATGGGTGCAAGGGCTGAAAGACTTAGGAAAGGGGAGGAGGAGGAGGAGTGGCCAAGCAGGTCCAGACCCTGCCCTCAGGGAGCTTCTAGCTGGTCTAGCCAGGAGACCTTGGGTGCAGGTAGTGAGTTCCCCTTCAGTGAAGGTGTTGACCCTTGTTTCTGTCAGAGTAAGAGTTCCTCAGAGGTCTGCTCGGACTTGAGGTCCTACTCTGAAATTCTGGTTATCTGACCTAGGGCTGTTCTGGGGTCCACAGGCAGACCCCAGAGTGGATCAGAAGCAACTGAGGGGACAATGGTGGAGGTTTTTCTGCAGGACTGCTTGAACCCTGAGGGGCCAGCCGGGGACCCCTTGTCCTCTCTCCCCTAGATTCACACCTGGGGAGGGCCAGAGCCACCTGACACACTGATACCCAGGACGATTTCTCCTTTGTCTCTTCAGTCTGTAGGGGTGGGGGGGCAAGAGGAGGAGTTGGGGTTCCTAGTGACAGACTAAACTGTGTGGGTGACCCTGAGGAACAGGCAGGACTAGATTGTGGACCCGGTCAGAATTACATGACTGTGTGTGTGGGTGGGGGTTGTGTTGGTGTGCCCATCTGCCAGTGTGACCCTGGTATTTGGGCATGTGTATGCCAGACTCTGGGACCCTGGGCATGTATGTATGAACGAACTCACATATGCCCAGCCGTGTCTTTCTCCGTCTGGGGCAGGCCTGAGGATGTGGGCTTTGCTATTTTTCTGAAGTATTTCCAGCTAAGACAATTCCAACAGACAATGGAGCCCTAGTGGGTCTGTCAGGGCCACCCTCCAGGGGTAGGACTGCCCCCCTCCCATCCCAACACTCTGCCCTCCTCTCTTCTCCCTTGCCCTTAATTCTCCCCTCCCCAGGAGCAACCACGTGGCTTCCTTCCTGGAGCACTGTCCTTAGGGAGGTGAGCACTGATTGGCATTACCTTTGGGGCAGGGGAGAGGGAGCCTGTCTCCTCTGGATCCCTGGTCTCTCCCCCTTCCTCCTTTCCCAGTGGGTTTGTCACCCAGAGGTTCCCAGAGATCCTCGTTTAAGCCAAGGCTACAGTGATTGGGACCCGAGTGTGAAGGAGAAGGGAGAAGGGAGGTCAACACTATCTTTGTGACCTTGGGAAGGTCCCTTGACCTCTCTGGAACTGCTTCATCTGTAAAACTGATTGGACAAGTTGCTCTTAATATCCTGTCACTGATGACCTTAAGAAGAGGAGGGTAGATTGAACTAGTATGAGAATGCTGAGGGAGTTTGGGGCCCACGAGGCCAGCCTAGATGTCTTCCTGGGTCCTTCTATCCTCGACTATCAGAGGCCGGTGCCCGAGCAGGGCTCAGAGCAGGAGGGCAGGGGCAGATTGGCACTGGAGGCCTGGAGTGGCTTTTTCTGGTGATCCAAGGGGCAGGCAGATGGAGAGCTGGGACCTTCTTTGGAGACACTGGCCAGGCCTGTAGAGAGGCAGTAAGACCCACCTCTCTCCCCTGGTGAGCCTGGCTCTTCACCCCGAGGATGGACTGGGGCAGAAGATATTGAATCAGAAAGGAGGCAGGCAGGGGCCATGTGGATGAGCCTGCATCATGCTGCCACCCTCCTGATGCTGCCCACAGGGGGCAGGGCTCCATAAGGATAGTTTGGGCATGAGCGGGCAGGGGGCTGCTCTGTCCATCTGGACTCCCTACTTACTTGTTTTCCTGACAAGTCAGTGGGGATGGGGGCCAGGTGGAGGAACACATGGTGAATCCTCAATCCTAGAACCCCTTGTGGGGCTCCGGGGCCATCCTAGGGGAGAATCACCTGTTTCCCCATAGGCTCTGAAAGAGCACTCAAAGGGAAGAAGCCATTCTGGCCTGTCCCCTGCCTCCATGGCACACCTTTCAGTTGGGAAACCGGAGATCTGGTGACTGTGGGTAGGGTGGTGCTGGGCTGGGTTCAGAGAGAGTCCCAGACCATCTCTCAGGGTGCTGAGCTTTGGTGACTGTAGGGTACCCTTCAGTATTGATCTTCAAATAAGAATAGTGTACTCTCTACACAAAGCCATTCATTTTACAGATTGGAAAACTGAGGTCTGGTGGAGGAAGCACTTTGGCCAGGGTGTCTCAGAGCTAGTGAAGCAGGATAGGATTTGAGGCTGCAGATGGTTCTCTTTGGAAGAAATTCTTTCCTTCTCTGGGTCCTCAGTTTACCCCTCAGTAAAATGGCAGTAATGCTTTCCCTGAAAGAGGTGAGACTGAGCGCTTGCCATTAGACTTGACCCTGCTGAAGAAGAGACTTCTGCCCCAGTAGTGGGCTGTGAGTGAGACCCTGGGAGGACCTTCCTGCTAGCCCCCAGAGCCCTGCGTGTGCTTTGTGTTGGGGAATTGAGGTGTGGGGTCATTTGATGAGGATTTGCCATAGGGATTGGAGTCACAAAGGAAGTCAGTGGTCTGTTAGGTCACCCCCTTCACTTGACAGTGGAGAAAACTGAGGCAAAGGAAGGAAGGGATTTGGCCAGGTCACACAGCATCATCATGGTGACAGAACTGAGGTGCTGCTTGGGAATGTGGCTCAACTGGATTTTTCCCTCAAGCTCCTGTGAGCCACTTCTCCATCTCTGCCTGTCTCTGTCTCTCTGTCTCTGTCATTCTGTCTGTCTGTCTGTCTGTCTGTCTGTCTCTCTCTCTCTCACACACACACACACACACACACACACACACACACCCCGCAAGAGGGAGCCAGCCTGCGGTGCAGGGTTAATATTTCCATGGAACACAACGTGGAGATGTCCTGCATCTTTGTTTCCTTCTGCCTTGTCACCTAACCCCATAAAATCCATTTGGTTCAGCTCAGCCTCTATTAAGCACCTACTGTGTACGAAAGGCCTTGTGCTAGGCTGGGAGTTGATTCAGAGCTCAGAAGGGCAGGGGTCCCTGTCCCTTCGCCCCACTCCCAACCTCCTAGGGCAGGGTTGGGAACACCTGATTCTACTCTGACCTGGCTGATGAGTTGAGAATTGCTTCGAAGTCCCCCCCCCATCTACTGCCCACTTTCCCTTAGGCCCTTTTCCCCGTTCTCCTTGGCTCCAGCTGTTGCTGGTGGTTAGGACAGATGTCCCGTGTGTGCACAGACTCCTCTGCATCCTTCCCCAGGATCCAGCTCAGTCCCTCTTCCTTGGAAGGTTGTATGAGAGAGAGAGAGATAGTAGACAGGGCTCTGTCCTGGGGAGTCGGGGGGCATCTGGCCTATAAAATGAGGGGGTCCTTTAATAGCTTCACAGAGCAGCCTCTGGCTTGGCCTTTCCCAGAAGCCTAGAAAGCCTTCCCTAGTCACCTCAGAGCAGCTCAGAGTCTTTCCTGGTGTCCGCTCCCCAGCTCGTAGCCCCCCTCAGCACCCTGGGGCTGGGTATCCATATTGACTGTAAGTGACTGAGGACATGTTTGCTGCCTCACACAGAAAGGGGCATGAACGCAGTAGGTGCTGATAAATACTCATTCATTTAAATCGAAGTCCATCTAACCTCGTTTACAAATGGGGGAAACTGAGTCACAGAGCGGGACAGGGTTTTGGCCAGTCAGTAGTTCCGGGGAACTAGCACCCCAGTACAGGGCACCAAGATGGGGGCAGGAGCAGCTTTTCTGGGCTTGTTCTCGGATATTGCGAAAGGGCTTAGATGGGATGGAGGCCAACACCGTCCAGCTAAGGGAGAAAGGATCCCACATGGAGACCTGAAGACGGGCTAGACAAACTGACCTGATCTGGGGGTGGACCAGAGCCAATGCCGGTGGCTGCCCTCATCCTGGCCACAAGCGGGGTGTTGTCTTCCCTTCCCTAGGCTTTCCTTAGGCCTAGAAACCCCTGGCCACAGAACCCCTCAGGGACTTCCTGGCCAATCCACATGGGAACCCTCCATTGGATCTTCTAATACAAGTTCTCAGACAAGTGAAGACCTGCTGGGACAGGGAACTCACTACCTTGTGAGGCAGCCCAGGCCCTGTGGGAGCAGGTCTCATTGTTAGGGTCTCTTTACGTCTGACTGAAATTTGTCCTGTCCTTGGGCTGCCTTTGGAGCCAAATTGGACAGGGATGATCCCCCTCCTTTTGATAGGCCAGATGTCATTTATTTCTCCTGTGGTTTAACCAACCATGGCCCCAGTCTCTAGTTGTCTTCCCCAGGCCGGGTCCCATGGCCCTCTGCCAGCCTGGCCAGCCTCCTCCAGACCCTCTGGGCTCCCTCTGGCCTCTCCAGCCCAAGTCTTCCCTTCCATTTAAAAAGCTTTTGGCCCAGGGTTCTCACCAGGCAGATGTCCTCCTTGCTGTCTTCCTCGAATGATCACTTGGATTGGATTGAAGGAAGGGCTTGGGAACCCTTCCAGAGCTTGAAAACCATGATCATGGCAGCCTCCTGGGCTCCCCAAGTCTTCCCTTCTGCTGTTCCCCAATCCCCCCCCCCAGCCTATTATCAGCATTTGGGAATTCATTAAAAGTCACAAAGACCCAGCTGCCTCCTCCCTCACTCACAGATATTGGGGGCTGGGCAGGTGAAGGTAGGCCCCAAAATAGCTCCTGTTCTCAAGTTGGTAGGCCGAGCCAGAAGCACCTGAAGGCCAGTCTCTCCAACCAAATGAGAGGAGTGGGACTTTGGCCAGGATCCCCCAGATCAAGGGTGGGGACCTTTGGGTTTCTGTTCCTTGAGTATTGGGGAAGTTTTAGGTATAGGCTGGCAGCCAACCTCTGCCTCCACCTAAATCTTGTCATCATCCACGCTGCGTTTGTTGTAGGAGGAAGGGCAGGAGATCAGCTCTGGAGGATGCCCAACCCAGGGTTCCCCTTTTTTGGGCCTTGGGAAAGAGATCTCACCCTGAGAAGGGAAAGAACCAGAAAAAGAGGGGCCCAGGAGGGACTTTCAGGGGGAAGGAGGCAGCTTCCCTTAGTCAGTGGGATCTTCGAGACAAGCTTAACCAAGCCCCTTATTATACAAAGGGGGAAACTGAGGCCCAGAGAGGGGCAGGGACTGGCCTGAGGTCACACAGTGAGTCAGCAACAGAACGTGGATTTGGACTCGGGGATCCTGATTTTGCAATAACTGGTCCCTTCCAGACCCACATGGGCGAGGCCTCTTCCTTCCCCTCCCCCTACCCAGATATGTGCCTGTCTCCCCCGAGCCGCATTGGAGTTAGGTCTGGTTGGACAAGCCAGCTCTGAACTGGGGTAACTGGGCCTCCTCCCCCCCAGTTTAGGCTGGCATCTTTCCCTCTCTAGTTAATGACTGTTTATCTTCTGGGTAGGGTGGCTTGGCTGGGGGCAGGGGTGGAGGGGGCAGGCGGCTGACTGATGGTTTTTAGGTCTCCAATTAGCCCACCTTCCCATCCTGAGATCTTTGTTGGCATTTGTTCCCCTGAGACGATGCCTGTAGAGCACTTTGCCACTGTGGATAGTGGTGACAATGGTAGCGACCAAGGTGGGTGGTGTGGGACAGGGTAAAGGTACTGAGAGACTTTTATCAATCATGTCTCTGTGGTAGGCTGGGGGCCTCAGTTTACCCCTCTAAAATGAAGCTGGTCAGGCAAGGGGATCCCTAAGAGCCTTCCCTGCTCTGGGTTCTGACTACAGGAAGGACTGGGCAGTGTGGGCATGGGAGAGAGGAGGCCACCAAAGGTTTCCTCTAGATGCCGTGGGAGCGATGGTCACAGTATTTGAGTTTCAGGGGGAAAAACCCCATTTGAGTCAGCAACTTCCGGCAGAGACTTGGGGATGTTCAAACTTCTGGCTCTCTGCCTGCGGGGACAGACCTCCCCCACCCTCCCTCTTCCCTGCCCAGTTAGCGACTGTCCCTTCTGACCTCAGCCAGATCACAGGACAGGATCCCCCGCCCCCACCCCAGGAAAGCATCTGGACTTGGGAGACCAGCCTGGGAAGAGTCTGGCAAGCCATCCCCGCCACATGTCCAAGCTTCCTCTCTTCCGGGGAGGGCCGGGCCTCAGTCACCGCTGTGTCTCTCCCTCCTCCCATCCACGCATCCCCTCCTTCAGCCAACGTTGAACAGAGGCCCCTAGATCAGAGGAAGATGGGAGGGGGACCCTCTACTTGGCGAAAATTGAGTTCCAACCTCATCCCTTCCATGTGGTAAGGGGGGATTTGGGGGGCTCCGGAGGGACCTGAGGTCCCTCATTTGTAAGCTGATGGGTAGGGCTCCGAATTGGATGGTTAAATCCTAAAGTTTGGTCAAGGTTTTTGCCAGGATCTAATTTTCATGGTATCTCCTCTATCTCTTCTACCTGGGGATCCTGCGCTTACTCAAACAGCCACCCCTCTCCTCAGGAGGGGCATGGGGAGCCTCTCACAGCCTCAGTTAGTGAGGCAACAAATGGAGGCCAACCAGTAGAAGGGAAGACGGCATCTGGCCTAGAGGAGGGCCTACACCTGACCCTGTAGGTGGCCACGGTCTGTAATAATATATACATGTATGTATGTTTCCCAATTATATAGAACAGTAGTTTCTACCAGTCATTTTTGGGTAAGGTTTTGAATTTTACAACTTTTCCTCCACCCTCCCCCCCCCCCCCACAGAAGGCAAGTCTGATAGTCTTTACAGTGTTTCCATGCCATACATTGATCAAAATTGAATGTGTTGAAAGAAAAAAAATCTCCTTGAGGAAGAAATAAAATATTAGGGATAGCGAATTTGTGTAGTATGAAATAAGACAACTTTTTAAAAAATTGACAGTAATAGTCTTTGGTCTTCATTTAAACTCCACAGTTCCTTTTCTGGCTACAGATGGGATTCTCCATCACAGATCCCCTAAAATTGTCCCTGATTGTTGCCCTGATGGAGTGAGTGAGTCCATCAAGGTTGATCCTCGACCCCGTGTTGCTGTTAGGGTGGACGATGTTTTTCTGGTTCTGCTCATCTCAGCATCAGTTCATGCAAGTTTTTCCAAGATTCTCTGAAATCCCATCAGGAGGGTCTATTTAACTAGGGGCCTTTGATCTGAGTGTAGGTCTATCCTGTGCTCTGGGGGGCAGGGGGTCTTGAGCAGAGACTCTATCCAGCACAGCATGGGGTACAGTCCTGAGGAGGGTCATAGCAAGAGCACCGTCGCTTTCCAACCTGCCCGTGCTTCTCCCATCACTGCCCCAGAGGGAACTGGTCTCACAAAGACACTTTGGCCAGTCATGGGGTTGGAAGCCACCTGCTGTACTGCCTTCTCCACCAAGGAGAAGGAAGAGGGAAGAGGGCCTGGGGTCACTAAGGGAGGCATCCAGTCTGGATCCTCCCAGTTGAGTTTCAGATGCTGTGTACTCTCACCCTTTACCCTGCAAGCAGTAAGGAACTGGGCCCTGGGCCTGGCAGGCCTTTGGGGGGGGAAGGACAGTCAGGCAGTCAGGGCCTTGCTGAGGGCTCGAGCTGGCAAACTGCCCAATCATGATGGAGGTTCTTCTGGCAGCCGGGCTAAGGGGGGCGTGGGAACAAAGCCTCCTGAACAGGCCTGGTTCGTTGGGGGCTTAGGAGCTGGGCTGGCCATAACCCCAGGTCCTGGGCCCTCACAGGCTGCCTAGAGAGATCTTGGCCCCTAAGGATGGATGTCAAGGAAATTGGGGGGCGAGGGAGGAGAGGGAACACTCTCACCCATGCCTAAGTGTGAGTGGGTCCAGGGGTGGTGGTGTCTGGGTCCTTGGGGCACTGGAGGTGTCCTGGCTCCCCCTCCCTCTGGTCCCAGGAGCTAGAGTGCAACTTGGCAGCCCTGTGAGTTCCTTTCCCTTCCAGGGTTCACATTTTCACCTCATTCCTGTCCCCAAGAGCCTGCATTCTTGAAGCACACACCCAGTACTAGCAAAAGTGCTGACTAAGAGAATCCTGGGGGGAGAAAGGGGGTGGGTGGGGAAATGTAGGGGTGGATCCCCCCCAGGCAAGAATAAGGAAATTCTAGACTAGGTTTCAATTCCACCTGCCCCCTATTTTATAGATGGGGAAACTGAGGCACGGGGAGGGGGCAGGGACTTGGTTACTTTCTTGGAGACTGGGAAGGGAAAGTGGTCTACACCTCACTCTCCGGGTAAGAGTGGGAGATTTTCCTTCTGTGCCTGGGCCCACCGATCGCCATCTGTAACCACAGGTTTAGGGTATAAAAAAGTGCTTTTGGGTGAGGGGAGGTCCAAATGTGTCTCAAATGAAGAGCGATGCAACAGCCAGGCTGAACAGGAAAGAAAGGACCTTTGATGGCGGACTTTCAGGCACCTTGGGGATGGGAATGGGGGTGGGGTAAAGCCGCTTTGGCCAGTTGTTTTTCAGCTCCCCTCCAGCCCAAGACCCCCCCATGCAGGTGACTCCAGACTTAAGGACTCAAAGCTGGAAGGAACATTGGAGACCACTGAGGCCTAGAACCCCTGCCCCCCAACTCCCACAGTGCTTAGTGCTTGTTTATAATAGCTTAGGTAGCCTGCCCTCCCCTGACCGTAAAGCTGGCTCATGGTGGCTGAGAACGGCAAGTCCATCCTGGCTAGCCCAGGGGCTGGTATTCCCCAACCCCTTCTGATAGACGCCAATACTCCAATAGGGCACACTGGCTGGTAGCCCTGGGGATGGCAGCCTGGTGGCATACATCTTCCAGAGGAGAGGTGATGACGTGACTTGATAAACAGCCTGGGAGCTCGTCCTCTGTCTGCCAAGCCCCTGGGGACAGGTCTGCTGGCGGCTCAGCTGCAAGCCGGCTCCTGGATGGGAAGAGGCCCTGGGCCCCTGGGCCATGCCTGGATTGTCACCGTGGGAAGGGCTCGGGGGCTCTTCTGGGAGCGTGGGGACGTGGGTGATGTCCACGCCAAGAGACAAAGGAGGAGCATACCCTGACCAGGGCCTCCCAGAGCCCCCGTCTGAAATGCAGATAAGATTTCTACCCGAGGATTAGTCAGAAGCTGGGCCACAGGGATGATTCAGGGCCTCCTGCTCAGCAGCCTGAGGTAGAGATCTAGCATCAGGGTGGGTTGGACTGATGGACACGGGATTCTGGGCTGTAGAAACACACCCAAGGGAAGCAGGCTTTGCCCTCATGGCTCTTCTAGTCTGCTGGGAAGGTGTGGCTCTGCGTGGAGCAAAGGGCACAGGCTTGGGTTGGGGCGGCAGCCCCTGGGACCCGGCCAGACTTGGAGGCCACGTCTGGGCTTTGCTGTGGTGAGCAGAGCCTTTGATTCCTCTCTGGGAGAGTCCGGCCAGGGATGTGGGCATCCCATCCTCTGGCCTTTGCACCAAGCCTCTGTTCCGCCACAGCCTCTGGGCTTTGGGCCTCCCATCAAGAGCACCCCTCTGCCTGGTTCAGTTCTTGGGGCTCAGAGGCTGCCTCTCTTTTCTGTGTTTGAAATCCCAGCAAGTTTCCTGCTGGAAAGCAAGTGGAGGAAGACAAATGGGCCATGTCAATATGGGGATGGGGGAGGAGGGGGTAGTCCTGTCTGTGTTCCAGTGGAATGTGTGGCAAGGCTTGGGCCTGTTAGAACCATTTTTGTGGCACCTGTGACTGATTACCTTTTCTGTCCACCTTAGTTCTTCCTATATAGAGGGAGCAGTTTTTTGCTGTCACTTTTTTCTTTTTTTTTTTTAATCTAAGGCAACAGGGTTAAGTGACTTGCCCAAGGCCACACAACCAAGCAATCATTAAGTGTCTCAGGCCGAATTTGAACTCAGATCCTCCTGACTCCAGGGCTGGTGTTCTAACCACTGGGCCACTTGTCTGCTCCCACCTTAGTTCTTCCATCTGAGAAATGGAACTAAGGCTTCTAGCTTATTGGAAACTGGAGACAGGGTTAGGGAGAAGGGATCTCTTGATGGGGTGGGGGATTCCTGACTAATGACTGTGACAATGACCCCCTCTATCGAAGCCTGCTCCATTATCCCCACCTTTGGGGACTGCGATAAGAAAAATCCTGGGAGTAGATTTTGCACATTAAGGTTATTGGTAGAATCCTCCATTTTCCAACGCCAACCTCTTAGGGATCCTTGAACCCCAAGTTAAGAATAGCTCCCAAAGAGGTTAGAGTATGGGTGACTGAGCTCATCTTGCAGAAGTGTCCTGACTCCCACATTCCCCCCATCATCCCCCATGTGCCCACTCTCCAATCTCTGGCCTTTTGTGATGGTAACTTGAGATGGCTTTGACTTGAGTCTGTATTGGCTTTATTCCCTGGCAGTGTCAGGACACTGTCCAAGAAGGGACCCAGGGTACCCCCAGCCCAACCCTTCCTACTGGTAAATATTTAATCCGGTTGGGAAAATATCATCTGGTGGCCCACAGGTCCCTGCAGGAAGAGCATTGGCCAGTGGCCAAACTGGGGGTCCCCACCCCCTGGCTGCTTGGCCTCACTGGGTCCCCCTACTTTGCCTTCCATTGCCATAGTCCATTTATGAAAGCCCTTAATGACTCCAGACCTTTGAATCTGGAAGACTACTTGTGGGGACAGAGGGGGGTTTCAGGCAATGCCTACAGATGAAGGTGGAGCTTAGGCCCAGGCTGTCCCAAGTCCCACAGCTAGGCCAGAGAAGAGAAAGATTGCCTGGCCTGCCAACTGGTCTGGGCCCTTTCCTGCCCCTCTCAGCCTCAAAAGCCCCCTCACACAGACAGGTCTGTCCCATTGGAGCTGCCCCAACTTCTCACCTCTAAACATGGTGACCCCAGCCGGCACTGAGGACCCAGGGAACTAATGGATGGATGGTCAGCAATTATGAATCTTTATGTTCCCACCTTTGCCCCTGGACGGGGTTGACATCGGGTTCTGACCACTGCCTCCAGGCTCAGGGGTCAACCCCAACCAGGATCCTGAGGACATCTGTGTCCATGGGGGGTACTGGCCTGGCACTTCCCTCTTGTGCTTGGCCCTCCCTCAGTCCTGGCCTGGTTCCAGGCTCCTTTTGGGATGAGTCGGGGCCAGCATTCGTTCCTGGGGTTGTCGAACCAGTGCTGGGCTGCCCCAGAATTCCTGTGGCCAGCCCGAAGGACATTGGCTTCCAGAATGGATGGAATTTTGGCCCTGGGTTTTTCTCTCTTACAAACAGGGATGGATTGGGGGAGCTCTGGATGCCACAGCCTCAGTGACCACAATTTCCTGTTTACAGGCCTGGGATCTGAGTATTTATTTTGGTTCATAAGAAAGAAGTTGGATTTGCGTGAGCCAGACAGGGCCTCTCCCCTGCCCCCATTCCAACAAAAGTGATCCCTTAGCCCCTCTTCCTGAGCGGGACCTTGCGGACCTGTGGACCCTGAGATTCCAGCAGAATCCCCTTCCCCACCACACCACACCCTCCATCTTAGACTGGGGGGCCCCTTTCTTCTTCAAACTCACTCCAATCTCATGGCAAGTCAGGGACTGGATACTTTGAAGGTCAGGAATAGCTTCACTCCCTGCCCTCCCTGGTCTGGCAAGGGCAGGTGGGTGGGGGCTCTGCTTCAGCAGGGTCAGGGGTCCCAAGCTCCCATAGAGCAGGTCCAGCTCCTAGATCTTCTAAAGCTTGGGGCCTCTGCCCTGCTCTCCAGCGAGAAGCCTCTGTCCATACCCTATTTCTGAACTTGGCCCTCCAGGGCCCCATAGACCTCCCTTCCTGGGGGGACCATTTCTGCAGGCCAAGCAGGAACCTGGGTGTGGAGAGGGCCACTTCTGTAAAAGATCCTATGAATGGTTAGGACTATTGCTCAAGAGACCCTGAGTTCAAATCTGAATTTTCACTTACTAGCTGGCAAGGTCTTCGGTGGAGAATCTCTCCCTCTAAGGCCCTGGGGGGCCCAGAGCTAGGTGTCTGGGCTGACTGTGGGGAGTTTTTGCTTGCTGATCTGGGTGACTGAAAGTCAGTAGACTCCCTGGCAGGTAGATTTTGCAGACTTTGCCCCACCTGTCCTGGAGAGCTGGGGGAGGGGCTCAGGAGCTTTTCTCCATCCTCCCTCTGGTGAGTCTGAGAATCGAGCCCTAGGATCCTTCCCCCTCCCCCCACTTCCTCTTTCCTCAACTTATCTGATTTACTACAATTGGAAGTTAGGGGAGCTGGTTCGGATTCTAGCCAATGGGGGTCTCGCAGAGAACAACCCTGTGTCAACCCTTCCCAAAGCTGTGTGTGGGTGCAGGTATGGGGAGTGCGTGGGGTGTATGGTTTATTCCAGTTTGCAGAATTTGGATTAAACTGTTCCTCATCTGAAAAGCAGGGACACACTGGAGAAGGAAATCAGTGGCAAACCTCTCCAGTATCTTGGTCAGGAAAACCCCATGGACTCTATCCATGGCGTCACCTGGAATCAGACACCATCCAACAAATGAGTAACAACCATCATGGCTGGCCCTGCCCTCCCAATGAAATAGATGTGGGGTGGCTAGGTGGCGCAGTGGAGAGAGCCCTGGCCCTGGAACCAGGAGGACCTGAGTTCAAATGTATACTTAATAATCGCCTGGCTGTGTGACCTTGGGCAAGTCACTCAACCCCCAATGCCTTAAATAAAATTATAAAAACAAGAAAAATACAACTATTGGAGAAGGGAGAAAACTGTCTTGGTTTAAGTGAGTTAATGACAGAAGAACAATTAAATAGGATTAATAAGAGTCCAAAGAAGGAGACTGGGTATTGTACCTCCAAAGGCCTACCATGGGAATATGAGTGGTGAGTTGAGGAAACAGGCCAGGCCTGAACCCAGGGGCCTAGAGACAATAAATGCTTAATGAATATTTCATTGAATTTGTTCTGTCAATTTATAGTGAGAATGGGGTGTAAGGGCAAAGGGGTCAGGATGGGTCCGAGCCATCCAGTGAACAAATGTGGAACTCCGGCTCTCTTGTTCCCCATTACTTGGAGCAGGGGGATGGGCAGAGGAATTATTCACCTGCTAGAAGGAGGGTAGACCCAGCCCTGTTTTCACCTTCTGGTTTATTTTTTGACTTGGTCACGGGCCAGCCATTCTTCCCTTTCAAGCCTCAACTTCCTCCTCTGTAAAATGAGAAGTCACTGGCTGGACCCGCCATGGGCTGTGACTTGACTGAGGCATTGCATCTATCCCAAAGCCTCCTGCTTCCTTGTCTTCCCTCAGCAACCTCCGTTTCCGCTCCATGAGAGAATTGGGCATCTGTCTCAGGTGACTTTCCCCTCCCTGAGGTCATGAGGAATGTGGGTTGGAGGAGGTTTTGTCACACCCCCTTGTAGCATTCCTACCTGCTCTCTAGGAGGCAGCTTAGAGGAGACACCACCCTCCCCTGGGACCTCCGAGATGGGCTTACTCAAGTCCTGTCTCTCTGACATTTGTGGGGTCCTGGACAACTGTTAACGGCTGACCCCCCAGTTCTCTCCCTGTGAATTGGTTAGCTGGTGCTGATCCTCCTCTTACCTCCAGGTTGGTCAGGGAAATCATGACTTGGCTGCTCTTGGCCCTAGAGAAGGGAGAGCTTGGTAGGGCAGAGGGCCTGTGTGGGACTGTGGGTGGGCCTGGAGGGGCTTCCAAAGGGAGGTGATCTCGGCTGGTGTCCCGGGTCATGGAACACAACACTGAAAAGTCAATATTGCCCTAGCTGCAGCTCACTGCCTATGTCAACATGGCCAGGGGCGGGTGGATAGGGGCCTGTTTTCTGGGAATGGGGTGAGTTTCGGTCCCAGCGCTTAGCTCAGCTCCCTTCCCACCTCCCTGGTGGTTCTCAGAGTGCTGGGGGGCAGATTCTTTTCTCTGATCCTATCCCAGAACCCTGCCCCGGAAATGGGGTTTCTGACTGGTTGGCTGGCTTCAGCCAGGTGGCCTCCCCTGTCTGGGCTCCTGCCTAAACTGAGGAGGAAGAGAGACCAAGGGATGCATTCAGCAAATAGTCAGCAGGGCAAGCTGGGACCCTCTCCTCCATCCGTCTTTCTCTACTTAGAGCTTCTGGGAGAATAGAATGGATACCTCTGGGACTTCTTTGGGGATGGGAGGCAGGGAGAGGTTGACCTTTTGGTGGTCTCTTTTCTAGAAATTTGGGGTGCCCAGAGTTTGGTGCATTGGAAAGACATCTGAATTTAGACGTACAGTGTGATCGTGGACAAATTACTGAACCTTTCTGCCTCATTTCCCCTATCTGTAAAATTTGGGGTTTGAGATGTCCTCAGATTCCTTCAGCTCTATGTCTGTGTCCCTGGCATGTTCAAGTTGGGTCTCAGTTTCCTCCTGTGTAAAATGAAGGGATTGAATTAGGCTTGTCAAACTCCTTCCAGTTGTAAATCTCTCAGCCTATAATTCTGGGGGTGGAGAGGTTTGCTCAATTGGGCCCTGGGCCCAGGCGCCTGACCCAGAAGCAACAGCCTTATCCTCTGACCTCAAGTCTTCCTGGACTCTCCTTGTGTTTGGACAGGGAGTGAGGGGAAAGATGGGAGAAGACACTGAGGCAGAGCTTCTGGGGGGCTCCTTTGGAGGCTGGAGACAGGTCCTGGAAGGGAAGGAAGGGTTGGGCTCTGCTCTGAAGCTGGGAAGGGCAGATTTGGGCCTTGGGCCCTGGGTTCAGACAGTGCACCCAGCCCTCTTTGGCCTCAACAAAAGAGAGAAGCTATTTTTAATTTGAAGACTGAGCTCAGAATTCCCCATTAGTTGGCCAGAAGGGTAGAGGGTGGGGAGAGGAGATGGCCTGCTTTCATCACCCTCCCACAGCCTCCACCCCACCCAGCCTGGCCTTGTCCCCTCCACCAGTATTCTCTCTCAAAGACCATGGGGGTAGAAGTGGGGGTGGTGAGAGAGACCAACATGGAGAGAAAAAACTCTAGGCTGGCAGCCTTTGATTTCTGGGCATCTCCTGGGGGTGCATGATGGGTGAGGGTGGGGCTCAGTCCATCTCCCCTTTATTTGCTGGGCTGAGTCCTACTGGCTGCTTGCCTCGAATCCTCCACTGACATCTCACTCACTCTGCGTCGCCTCCATTTCCTCCAGTGAAGTTGCTTTGTGGGGTTTTCTTGGCAACGATGGTTTGCCATTTTACAGATAAGGAAACTAAGGCAAACAGGGTGAAGTGACTTGCTCAGGGTCACACCACTAGTATCTCAGGCTAGATTCGAATTGAGGTCTTCCTGACTCCAGGAACCCATACCCCCTTCTAACCCTAACCCTTCCAACAAAAGCCTAATGTTAGAAAAGGAAGGGGTGAGAATAGAAAGGTCTATCAAATATTTTCTCTCCATGCCAAACCCCCAGATCTGGGTATTCTGTGGGAGTCAGAGCCATGGGGAAGATAGCAGAGATGGGTCCAAACTGGCCCTCATGGCTGGGGGCTCTGGGGATCAAGAGGAGCCCAATAGGGCTAAAGGGTGCTGGTGGTTCTCAGCAGCTGATCGTTTTTTCTCTTTCCCTTACACAGACGGTCAGAGCTGACCAGCACAGCCTGGAGCTGGAGACCCCTTCCTGGACAGAATCCATCACTCTGGGGCTCTGAGACCTGCCCCCAGCCCTGCCTCTGCCCTTGATCACACAGTCCATGTTCCTGGAAAGCCCACTGAGGACTTCTCCTGGGTAAGTCAGTCCTGTCTTGGGAGGACCCTGAAGGTCCTCAGCTGCCTTCCTCTGTGGGAGGCTGGGGAAGAATTACAGGCACACCTGGCCTCCACTGTTGTTTGTCTAATTGATGGTTGTTGCCCTTCTCAAGAGTTCTTTGAAACCTAGAAAAAAGACCTCTAGTCGTGTGGCTCTGGTTTTTTCCCAGCAAATCACATCCTCCCAAACCATTAGTCTGGGAACAAAAGAGTGAATGTGAGCTCAGTTGTCCAGAAACTGATTTTTTCTTGAAACCATTTTCTCTGTTGTTGTTTTTGGCCTTGGGAAAAACTCTTGAGGGAATGATGGGTGTTGGCTCAGGGTCCCTAGGGTCCACTAGTCACTGATCAGCACACATTGGTGATAAAGCACCTCCCTGTCTCAGGTCCTGAGCTAAGGACAAATACAGATGAAGCGTCCCTGCCCTCTGGAAACTTCCAATCTAAAGGTGGGCCAGAAGGTGTAGCTGGTGGGAAAGGAAGGAGAGCTTTGGAGAAGGGACCAGCGACCTCAGGCCCTGGGGTGATGGGCAGATTGGTCCTCAACCTTCTGCTCCCCATCTTCTGCTCATCTGTCCCTTCCAACTAGATCAGAGCTGGGAATTTCTTCTTGGTGTCTCACCCCAATCCAACCACGTGAACATTCCATGATCCAAGCTGAGCTTTAGGAAGAGCTATTTGGCAGTTTAGTGGAGAATGGATTGCAGAGAGGAGGGTCTGGATGCAGGTTAGGAGGTGATTCCAAGTGTCTGGGCAGGAGGCGACAAGGAATGGAGCTAGGGTGATGACTATGGGAGTGGAGAGAAGGATCAGAGGATGGAGTTGAGTTCTAGGATTCAGATCTTATTATCTCAGGAGCCCCAAATCTTGAATTTCCTTTGTCTTGATTGGGGGTTGAGGATGGAACTGGATGTGAGGCATCTATTTCTAAAACGGCCTGTTTCTCATTGTAAAACTTTTCTTTCTGTTGGTCCTTGTCCTGATGGGAGCTTGGTTCCCAAGGAGGTGGCTTCTCCATCTGCTTGGTCTCTTTCTGAGTAGTTCTCATAGTGGGGAGATTGTTTCTTGCCTGCCAGTTTGGTGGAAGGGCAAACATTATTTCCTAATTGGGAGAATTTGGGAACATGGATTGAGGAGAGTCCTTTCCTTCCTGGGAGTTCTATTAATGAAAGAATAGGAGCAACCTTCTTGTGGCCATGAGAAAGGGGTATGGGATACAGATCAGAATCAGGGCAGGGCCTCTTCTGACTACACCTTCCTGGAGGCACAGGAATGGACAGGATGATCTCACAAGGTCCCTTTCTCAGAGGGCTCAGGAGACCCCCCTTCATTCTCCATTGGGGGTCTCTGTCTTTCTCTTTGTGGGGGGGAATCCAGTGGGAGGGACCCCCCCCCCAGTATGGGGATGAGATTAGTGGATCATTGGGAAGGCAGTGTGGGGGACCACCTCCCTTCATTCAGGGGATTTCTTTGGTTGTGTCATCCAAAGACCTAGAGATAAAGAGACAGATAGAGACAGAGAGTCCATATGATCCTTTGTGGATTAGTGTGCATGCATGTCCTTCTTACACAATTTCCTCATCTTACACATGCACACACACACACACACACACACACACGTGTGACAGACAGTTGGTGGAGAGCTAGCGAAGGCAGCGGGTGTTAATTGTAGTGTAGAAGCCTGTGATTAGCGGGGAGGAGGCGGGGAGGCTACCCTGACGCCCGTGATAGCTTAAGGACCAGTTTGGGGGTGACCATTGACTCTCTGACAGGCTGATGAGCAGATTATAGGGCTCTCTTCCTCTCTGGGAAGAGGCTCCTGGTACACATGGCTCTCTCTCCCCTCCCTTCCACTCCCCTCCCTGGGGCCAGGGGGTGGGCGGGGGTAGCAAGTTCCTTCCCTCAGATCCTGCCCAAGCCCTTGCCCTGGCAGGAATCACTATCCTGAGTCCCCAATCTCCACACCACCCCTCCCCCCAAGCTCTGGCTAGGGGCTTCTGTCTTTTTCCAGAGGTCAAGGTCAAGATCCCAGTTGGGGTTGGTGAATGCTCTATCTGATGTGCATCTTCCCTCAGGCACCTAGTTAAGGATGGGTCTCTAGAAGGGGCATCTTTTCTTCTCCTATTTCCCAGGGCCCAGGCCTGCAGCCTGAAGGACAGTCCAGCTTCACACCCAGGACAGGTCTGAGGCTCTACTTGATTTTATTGCTTCTCAGATAGAGAAGGCTGGGCCTTGAGGGATGGCTGGGCAGCACAGTGTGGGTCTGCAGAGGATCTGGAGAGGTTTTTGTGATGTTTCAAAGACCTATGGGCCAGTCCTTTTTTCTCCCCTCCCAGCCCTTCTGTGTCCTGAATCAACTTCTCTGATTTGTAACTCCGGGCTCACTGGCCCTACTCGTCCCTGTGGTGAGCGGGTGCTGACAAGGGGTGCCTCAAAGCTGGTGGTCATGCCCCAGAGACCTAAGGGAAGTGAGTACTTGTGTCCGGATGGTCTCTAAGAGACGACAAATGAGTCACAGTGGAAAGAATGATTTCCTCTTTAGGGCCTCTGGGAGACACCCCATCCCGTCCCATGAGGCCCCTTCAGATTGGGGTTCAGAGACTTTGGAGTCAGTCCCTACCAACTAGGCAGTCTTCCCAAGACCAAACTGCTTCTCCTCTCTGGACCTCAGTTTCCTCCTCTGTAAACCCTTCATTGGGAAGTCTCTTCATCTTGGCAAGATCCAACTCTATCTTGTCCCTTGTCATGCTTCATCAGGGCCCTGCTGCCCCTCTGACTGGAGGGCAGAGCCTTAAACTCCTCCGGGGAAGGAGAGGGCCCAGGATGGGCCGCTGCCCATCTCCCACTGGCTGCCCTCATTTGGGAGCTCTCTAGTTTCTCCTCTCTGCCCCCACCCTGGGTGCCTCCTGGGGCCTTTCCCTCTCTGCCTTCCTTTTCATCTTTTCCTTCGGTTTTGTCTTCCCCAGTTCGATTGTAAACATCTGAGGGCAGGGACTGTCTGTCTTTTCCTGTTGGTGTCTTCCTTTCTTCACACAACACCTCACCCACAGTTGGTCACAATGAGAGCTTGGACATGTGCCCTTCTCTAAGGTCCTTCCCAGCTCTAAATCTGGGATCAGGGGCATCCACTAGGAAATTCCATGATCATGGTTCCGTGCCACTTCCTTGCTGTGAGGCCACCAGTAAAGAGCCTGCCTGCTCTAGGGCCCGTGTCTCCTGTAAAACCAGTGGTCAATGTTGCACCAGTCGCCTCTCATGGCTGGGGTCTGCAGGCAGTGCACCCTGTAGAGGAATTTCCTGAGGAGCAGGAAGGAAAGAAGGATCAAGCTTTGATTTATTAAATACGTACTGTTCACTGGATAAGTTCTGGACAAATATTTCATTTGCTGCAGGACTGGATCTTGGAAGCCATATGTCCTAGGCCCCAACCAATCCACTCACTGGCTCCCTGGGGGAAGCCAGGTGGGCCCATGCACAGCCTGAGGGGTACAGGGATCCAGGGCCTGAGGGGGGCTGGGCAGAAAGGAGTCACAGGGAAGTCACCGGGCCCAGCCCTGAGCGCTTCACTCAGGATGAGTCTTCTTGCTGATGAAACATGTCATGAGCCTGAGGGATACTGGAGCAGGTCAGGTAGAAGTGTCACATCTGGAGAAAGTGTGGGTCCCAGTGGGGTTCTTGATAATCCTGAAAGCCAGGGGCTGAGGAGCAGCCCAGCCGGGCCCTGAGCCAAGTTGGTGGCCAGTATCTCTGGGCTTGTGCCAGGCTGAGCAGATTTGGGCTGGGTCTGGGGGTGGACGGGCCTGGGATGAGGAGCCCCCTCTGGCCTGGGGGCTGCCCTCGAGGTGACCTCTGCAGCTGCATCTCTCTGCCCATGCCCCCACCCTGGCGTCAGCAGAAGGGACTAACAAGACCCCAGGGAGACTGAGGCGAGACTTCCCGTCAGCACGTCGTTCTGGGCTTGGGGGAGATGCTAATGAGGACCGAGGGGGGAACTTGTCTCCCCCTTCCATCTTAGGCCAGATCCTGTCCCCACTCACCTGGATTCACCTACTGGGCTGCTAATGAGTCTCCTTGCCTCTCTCTCTCGGTCCCTCCTCCAGCCCATCCTTAAGGATTTAGCTGAATCTCACCTGGCCTCCTCTCATGCCCCACTTCCCCAGGCAGCTCACTGCCCCTCCCCCACCTTTCTTGAGATTCTCATCAGTCCAATCCATATTAAGCACCTTCTGTGGGCCCAACATCATGCTAGATGACACTAAGACATTCAAAATATCTAGTCTTGGTCTTTTTTTTTTTTAGTTTTTTTTTTGTAAGGCAAATGGGGTTAAGTGGCTTGCCCAAGGCCACACGGCTAGGTCATTATTAAGTGTCTGAGACCAGATTTGAACCCAGCTACTCCTGATTCCAGGGCCGGTGCTTTATCCACTGCGCCACCTAGCTGCCCCTAAAACATCTAGTCTTGATAGCACATCCTAAGGTTTGCAAAGCACTTTGTCAGACATTATCTCTTTAGATCACTATAACTCTGGAAGTGAAATGTTCTTATTAGCCTCATTTCACAGTTCAGGAAACTGAGACAGACAGGCAAAGTGATTTCCTAGTTTGAGGCAGAATTTGAACTCAGGTCTTCCTGACTCTAAATCTAGATTCTGTGAAATAGTCTCTGCCTTCAAGGAGTTTCCATTCTGATGGGGGAGACGTTTGTGTGTGTGTGTGTGCGTGTGCGTGTGTGTGTCCCAAACCAACAGAAATGATCACATTTCTACTTATCTGTTCTCTTGTAAAACATACCAGATGGATCCCTTTTAATCTCTCTTTCACCCAGTTGTCCAAAGCATTGGAGGCAACTCCCTCTGCTGCCCCCTGCCATGCTCCCACATCCAGGATGCCACCTGATCCAAATCCCACTGTCCTCCAGGGTGCACCTGAGGTGCCCCCTTTCCCCATGGAGCCCATCCAATTATCCTGCTCCCTGGTGGGCTTCATTTCCTCTGAGAGCCAGGGGGAAGGGCTTGTGGAGTGGTGGGGGGTAGGGTGCTGGTCAGGGAATGGGAGGAATTTGAAATTTGATGGTGGGCTACCCTCTTACCCTGCACTCCCTATAGATTCTGCTGGGTTGGGGGGGTTTCCCAGAAGTGGAAGATGTGAGGCCCTCATTTCTGGGCCTACTTAGTTGCCTTCTGTCTCCAACATATCTAAATAGAGATGGTTTGGCCTGGGCTCAGGGGACTAGGCAAAAATAAAAGAATCACAAAATCTCAGTCATCAGAGCAGGAAGGGACCCCAGAGGCCATCTATTCATCCATCCATTCCCCCCGCCCCATGTAAGAATCCTGACAAGATGCCATCCAACCTCTGCTTGAAGGGAGGAGATCCCCTTGTTCTTCAGGCCTGCCATTGTACTTTGGAATGACTCAAATTTAAATCTCCCTCTTTACTCCCCACCCTGTCTGGGATCTTTCAGAACAGTCTATCCCTTTTGCCCATGGAGGCTCTTCAAATACCTGAAGATAGCATTCCTCGCTCACTCCTATCTTCCTTAGTCCCTACTCAGCACATCTGTCACTGTTGGCAAGGTGGAGTGAGGTGGGGGTTGGGGAGACACCATCTGGACCATTGGTGTCGGGAAGAACATTCGCAATGACTCTTTCACTTGGACATCCATAGGCTATGGAAAAGGGTTTGAGAGATGGCTAAGAATCTCCTGAATTTCAAGGGATTCTCCCATCTGTCATTGTTGGTAGTAAATAAAATGAGGATAGTCTGGGTTTGTTTTAGAGCCAAGAGATAGGCAGTGACTCAACTGGACTGGTCTCCCCTTGGCTCCTAGCCAAGACATCTCAGGAGGATAGTGTTCTCTCATTGGCACCAGGATGATGAGGGCCGTCTCTGCCCTGCATTTAGGTCCTGGAAGTCTCTGTATCCTCACCTCGGCCTCATTCAGCACCATTCTCCAGGTGGTCAGGAACTAGGTATTGGCCCTAGGGATGGACATAGGAATGGGAAGAGGAATCTTGAATGAGTGAAAAGGATGGATGTCCACAATCCCAGGATGTTAGAAGGCAGGAGTTGGGGTAGGGGCTTTCTTTTTAAGAAAGAGTTTTGAATTTTCTCCTTCCCACCACTTCTTCACCCATTGAGAAGAAAAGCAACATGATATCAATTATACATATGAAATCCTGCAAAACATATGTCTATTTTATCCATGTTGCCAAAAAAGGTGGGGGCCACTAAATGGTAAAATCAATAAGAGTGTCAAGCCTAGAATCAGGAATATTCATCCTTATGACATCTAATCTGGCCTCAGACACTTACCAGTTGTATGACTGTAGGAAAATACCCCTGTTTGCCTCAGTTTCTTCATCTGTAAAATCCATTACGGCTGAAAATAACTAAACAACAAAGACAAGAAAAATAAAGGAAAAATTGTTTCAATCTACATGACCTGAGTCCATCAGTTCTCTCTCCAGAGGTGCTAGCATTTTCCATCATGAATTCGATGAATCATTTTCTTGGTCAGAGTAGCTAAGTCTTTCATAGCTGATCACCATACAGTACTGCTATTACTGTTTACCTTGTTCTCCTTCTGCTCAATTCACTTTGTGTTAATTCATATGTGTTCCCAGGTTTTTTTTCCTGAAATCTGCTTGTTCATCATTTCTTAGAGCGTAACACTATTCCATTATAATCATACAGCACAATCTGGTCAGTCGTTCTCTAGCTGTTAGGCATCCCCTCGTTTTCCAATTCTTTGCCACAACAAAAAAAGTATTTTTGTACATCTGTGTCCTCCTAATAGCGGTAGAGTTGAATCAAAGGGTACCATAATCTCTATAGTATATAACCTATACTATAGGAACAAAGTTCTATAACCCTTTGGACATAGTTCCAAATTACTCTCTAGAGTGGTTGGACCCACCAACAATTCATTAATGTTCCTACTTTTGTACATCCCCTTCTATACTTGTCATCTTTCTTTTCTGACATATTAGCCAATCTGATAAGAGTGAGGTAGTACCTTACAGTTGTTTTCATTTGCATGTCTCTAATAGGACTATATTTTATGGCATATATAATATGTCATGTTTTTCATATAACTTTAGATACCTTTGGTTTCCTTTGAAAGCTACTTGCCTAAATTCTTTAATCATTTATCAATTGGGGACTGGCTCTTTTTGTAAAGTTGACTGAGTTTCCTCAAGATATTTGAAAAATGATATTTTTATTAGAAAAACTTTCTGCAAAAAATTCTTTCCTAGTTTCTCGCTTTCTTTCTAATTTTGGATGCATTGGTTTTATTTGTGTAAAAATTTTAAAATATTATGATCAAAATGATCTATTCTACTTCCTGTGAGTTTCTCTATCTCTTGTTGTGTCATAAATTCTTCCCTTATCTATAGATCTGACAAGTAAACTATTCTTTGCTCCCCTAATTTGTTTATAGTATCACCCTTTATGTCTAAATCATGTGACCATCCTGACCTTATCTTAGTAAACAGCTTGACACATTGGTCTTTGACTAGTTTCTACCAAGCTCTCCAATTTTCCCAGTAATTTTTGTCAAATAGTGAGTTCTTTGTCGCCAAAACTTGAAATCTTTTTGTTTATCAACCCTTAGATTACTACGGTTATTTTCTACTGTGTGTTGTATACCTAATCTATTCCAGGGATCCTTCACTCTTATTTCTTAGCCAGTACCAGACTGTTTTGATGATTTACATTTTGTATTATAGTTTGAGATCTGGTACAACCAGGCCACCGTCCTCCACATTTTTTTCATCAATTCCCTTGATATTTTTGATGTTTTGTTCTTCCAAATGACTTTTGTTATTTTTTCTAAAGCTACAAAATAATTCTTTGATAATTTGATTGGTATAGCACTGAACAAGTAAATTAATTTACAATCATCATTTTTATTATATTGGCTTGACCTACCCATGAACAATTAATTCTTCTGCAATTATTTAGATTCATTTTTATTTGTGCAAAAAGTATTTTGTAATTGTAATCATTTAGTTCCTGGGTTTGACTTGGCAGGTAGACTCCCAAGTATTTTGTTATCTGCAGTTATTTTAAATGGATAGTCTCTTTCCTATTCTGTTGGTGATATATAGAAATGCAAATGATTTATGTGAGTTTATTTTATATTCTGCAACGTTTTTTAAATTGTAAACTGTTTCAACCAGTTTGTAAATTGCTTTTTTAGGATTCTCTAAATATAGCATCAAATCATCTGTAAAGAGTGATAGCTTTGCCTCCTGTTCTTATTCCTTCAATTTATTTTTGTGTCATTGTTATAACTAGCATTTTAAGTACAATGTTGAATAATAGTGGTGATAATAGATATCCTTCCTTAACCTTTGATCTTATTGGGAAGTCCTCTAATTTATCCCCATTTCAAATAATGTTCTTGGTTTTAGATAGACACTACTTATTTTGAGAAAACCACCATTTATTCTTAATGCCTTCTTTAATAGGAATGAATGTTTCAACATCTGTTAAGATAGTCATATGGTTACTGTTGTTTTTGTTACTCTAAGGTTAATTATGCTATTGATTTTCTTAATATTGAAACATCCCTACATTCCTGTATACATCCTACCTGGTCATTGCTTATGATCTTTGTAACATTTGCTAGTATTTTATTTAAAATTTTGGTATCAACATTAGGGAAATTGGGTCATAGTTTTCTTTATTTTTGCTTTCCTTGGTTTAGGTATCAAAATCATTTTTTGTCGTAAAAGGAATTTGGTAGAGCTCCTTTATTTAGTTTTCCTAGTTTATAAACATTGGAATTAATCTTTAAATATTTGGTAGAATTCACCTCTTAATCTTTCTGGTCTTATTTTTTTTATATTAACCTAATTTACTTCCTCTTTTCTTCCATTTTACTAAGATTTTCAGTTTTATTGACATATAGTTGGGCAAGAAACTCCTAATAATTGCTTTAATTTCATCTTCATTTGGTGGTGCATTTGCTATTTTCATTTCTGATACTGATAATTTGGTTTTCTTCTTTTTTTAATCAAACTGATCAATGGTTTATCTACTTTATTCACTTTCTCACAAAACTAGCTCTTTGGTTTAGTTCAATGAATTTTTAATTTCCATTTTATTAATCTCTCCTTATGACTTTTCAAGATTTCTTTTTGTGTGTAGGAATTTTTCATTTGTTCATCCTCTAGGTTTTAAATGACATATCCAATTCATTGATCTGCTCTTTCTCTATTTTTATAAGTATTTAGAGATACACATGTTCCCCTAACAGAAAAACAAATTTTGTTGTCTTGTCTCATTAATTTGTTCTTTGATCTACCCATTCTTTAAGATTAAATTAATTTCCATCTATGTTTCTACAGCCCCTTATTGAATATAATTTTCATTGCATTATGGGCCAAAAATGGTATATTAAATATTTCTGCTTTTTAAAATTTGTTTGTGAGGTTTTTAAGCTCCAGTATGTAGTCAGTTTAAGTGAAGGTGTTATAAACAACTGAGAAAAAGATTTATTTCCATTCCAGAAGTCCATCATGTCTAGCCTTTCTAAATTCTATTCTTCTCATTAACTTTTTTTCTCATTTATTGTTTGTGTGTGTGTGTGTGTGTGTGTGTGTGTGTGTGTGTGTTTAAACTAGTATACTTTTGATATTTCCTTCTGTGATTCATTTGATTTCCTTTAAGAATTTGGATGCTATGTCATTTGATACATATGTGTCTAGGGGATTGCTTTTACTTCTTTATCTGTGATATCTATTACCAAAACATAGATTCTCTGATAATCTCTTTTATTTAGGTCTATTCTTTCCTGATATCATGATTGCTACCCCTGCCTTTTTAAATGAATTCTGCTCCAGGACCTTATTTTAACTCTGTGTGTGTCTGTTTCAAGTGTGTTTCTTGTTAAGAACATATTTTTGAATTCTGCTTTCTAATCCATTTGCTCTCCTCTTTCATTTTATGGGTGGTGATTTCCCTTTTACAATCACAGTTTTGGTTGGGGTTTTTTTTGTAGATTTTTGCAAGGCAAATGGGGTTAAGTGGCTTGCCCAAGGCCACACAGCTAGGTAATTATTAAGTGTCTGAGATCAGATTTGAACCCAGGTACTCCTGACTCCAGGGCCGGTGCTTTATCCACTGCACCACCTAGCCGCCCCTAGTTTGTTTTTTTTTAGCTGTGTATTTCCCTCCAATCTATTTTCTATTTATTCTTTTCTCTCTCTCTCTCTCTCTCTCTGTCTGTCTCTCTGTCTCTGTTTCTGTCTCTCTCTCTCTCCTTTCTTTTTTCCTGAGACAAGCTTGAAGGAGGTAGGTTGAAGGCTTGAGAAGAGAAGAGATGTGGAGGCTTTGGTACTAGAAATTTTGACTCTGCTATTAACTAGCTGGGTGACCTTGGATAAGTACCTTGCCCTCTTTGAGTCCCCCCAGCTGTTCTCTAAGGTCCCTTCTTGCTCATGTTGCTCTTGGCCAGAAGCTGTTTTAGCTTGGTTCCTGGGTCTGAGGTAGAAGCTAGGCTTGGCCAGCCTGAGCTGGTGTAGCATTGCTTCTCTCCTCTGGAACTGGATGGGAAAGAGAAAATGTGATGTTCTGGAAACAGAACTAGGAGATATGGGCCCAAGCCTGAGATGGAAGGATTCCCACCCATCCTTGGGGCAGTTGAAATTATAGGACTAGAGTGGGCAAGACCCCAGAGGACATCCTGCCCACTCCGAGTGCAGGCATTCCCCATCATCAGTACTGCTGCCTCTCCTGCTCCTCAGCCTTTCTGAGGCCTCTTCATGGGCAGATGGCGGGCAGCCAGACTGGTGGGAAGGCCTCTCCCAGGGGCTCAGCCCTGTGTGCATGCCCATCAGGTTGCCCCAGATTTCAGTGTCAGCATCACAGAGGGCACTGGCAATCTGGCCCCCTTGTGCCTTCTGTCACATGAATGCTGGGTAGGTGGGGCACCAGGGTCTGCAGGAAAAGCACAAACTGGCAACTTGGCCTTCAGGGCACAGGCAGAACAGCAGGCTTCTTCAAAGCCATTGTCCTGGTGCCCAACCTCATTTACTTGCTTGTCATCTCTTTGTCTTCTGTGGTCCTGCTCTCTCCCAAGGTGTCTACCTATGTCCAACCAAGCAGCTCCATCAGCTAAGAGGGAAAAGGAAGGACCAGGATGACCCAAGCGACTGGGCAAAGTCCCTTCCCCTCCTGGGTCCATAATTTCCCCCCAAAGTGTTCACCCCCCTCCTCAAGTGTGAAGAGTAGCTTTCCTCATCACTGCTGTGACCTGATTGTTGTCCGAGCTGGGCCAAGGACTCTTCGACTGACTGTTCCAACTGAGAACAGGGAAGGCCCCCTCCCCAGAAACCTGTCTGTGTGCTTGGACCATGTTCTGCTATCTCCTCCTGCCCACAGTTTGGGGCCTGGGAGCAACCACCACCCCCTCCACATGCACATGCCCAGTCCCAGGGACTCAAGTCTTCCAGGGGGAGGAAGAACAAGGCACCCCCTCTTCAGTGCTGGGGAAGACCCCAGTGACTAGTCTAGCCTCTTCATTGAACAGCTGAGGAACCTGAGGTCCCAAGGAAAGGAACGGACATTAGGATGTGAGTCCAGGGCTTCAGACCCAAGCTTCCCACTCTACCTAATTGAAGAATAGAGCTATCTTTGTTCTTAGGGATCCCCTGGGTGGGGGAGGGGGGAATCCTGTAGGGACGTATACCTCCCTGGGGTTTTGTTGGTTGGAAATGGGCAATAAGGGGTCGAAGTAGAAACATTAACAATCAAGGTTCAGGTCTTTAAGTCACAAGAGGTAACTTGGGGGAGGTGGCAGGTGACAGGGCTTGGACTGGGCTCTGCCCCACCTCCTGAAAAGCCAAAGCAGCTCAGCTGCAGCCCCACCCTCAGGCGGCCAGGCATTGACTCACCTGGCCTTGCCTCCCTTTGGCATTCGGCCCAGGTAAGACGCCTCTAGAAGAAGTCCCTCTCTACCGCTTGCTACCGGCATTGGGGGGGGGGCATCTCTCTTTGTGCTCACACCCCGAAAACCTCTGGGGCCCTGTCCCAGCCTCAGCCTTACTCCAAGCTGGCAAGTATCAGCCATAAGAAGGAGAGGAGCCCTGAGCCTTGGTCACCGTACACAGCAGCTGTTTAATGGAGGATTTCCCAGAGGACTTTCTTCTCATGTGGCCTGGGTAAGTCTGGTTAGAGGGAGAAATCTGTGGAGCTCCCTGACCTCCTGGCCCTGAAAGAATGGTAATGGATGCTTTGCCACCCCTTCCCCCAAGGTGCCCAAGTCTAACCTCAGCTCTCACTTTGGACTCAGGGATTCAGGGTGCTGGCCTAACCCCAGGACCAGGTGTTTGGAGTTCAGGGGTTGGGTCCAACGTTTGGAAGATGGGTTTTTTTTTTAATTATTTTTTTATTTTTCATTTTTTGGAAGGTGGTTTTTTTAAAGGGGTGAGGGACTTCTCAGTCTTTAAGGAGTCTTCTAGGCCAGGAAAGGAGACCAGAGGAACCACCAGGCCCTCGCCCATGATCCCAAGATGAAAATTTGGGGTTGTAGGTCCCTAAAAGGAGGCCAAGGAGATGGGCAGCCATCTTCTCCAAGCCTTATTAAGCTTAAGCACCATTTGCCAACCCCAGGCTCTGAAGAAGGGGCGGGAGGATGCATGGCTATGGACATCCCTAGCCTGTTCAGAAAGTCTGGCTCCCCCTTCATCCCACCCCACCCCCTTGCTGTCCCCCTTTATCTCACCCCCCTTGCTGTGCTTCCCAAGGAACCAGTTGTTCTCCCATCTTGTGTTTACTCTTCAATGGAGTTTTAAATATGGTATGTTTCTGAGGGGCTCCCTCCCTGATGTCTGCCCCAGGGTGTGCCAGGAGAGAAGTGGGGCTGAGAGGGAAGCCGCTCACAGCTATCTGTGGGAGCCCAGACTCCGCCGATGTTGAGACAGTAGAGAAAGGGACCTGGAACCCATGGGGAGTGGAGGGAAGTTTTGGAGGTTCATCTAAGAAAGCTTCCTGGGTCAAGAAAAGGGTCCTGTCTCACACAGTCTCCATGACCATCTCATACCCCATCTGGGGCTAAAAGGGAAGGGAAGATAATCACCCCAAGGCCGAGGCCTGCCTCACTCCAGGACCTTGACTCATTGTTGGAAGGACAGGGGAGCGGGCCGGGTGTGGCTGTACACCGGGCCCAGACTCTGCCAGGCGTATGTGTGTGTGTGTGTGTGTGTGTGAGCTCAGCCTTGAGGCATGTGCAGTCAGGGCTGTGGGTGTGGGAGGGCTGGGCAGCTCAAGGGGCAGGGCTGCCCTGAAAGGGAAAGGTTTAGGGAAGGGGGGGCCCTCTGGATGGGAGCTGGTGTTCCCAGACTGGGAACACCAATCCAGGAAGGCTTCCCTGAGGAGGTGAGTTTCCAGACAGACTATCCCTTGAGAAGGAAGATGTCTGCCACCTGGCCCTCCCTGGAGTCGGACTAGGGACTGTCTTTCTTTTTTTGTATTTATATTCTCAACCCTTAGCACAGTTCCTGCTAGTTAGCTGTTGTTCAGTCGCGTTCAACATTTCATGATCCCTTTTGGGGTTTTCTTGGCAGAGACACTGGCATGATTTGCCACTGCCTTCTCTAGCTCATTTGACAGATGAGGAAACTGAGGCAAACAGGGCTAAGTGACTTAACCCAGGATCACATAGATATATGAGGCCAGATTTGAAATCAGAAGGTGAGTCTTTCTGACTCCAGGCTCAGCTCTCTAGCCATTGTGCTGCCTAGCTGCCCCTGGCTGCCAAAGAGTAACCACTTACTAACGGTGGATTTATTGAGGAAATGTGACCCTTGTGGGCTCTCCTGGGTCACCCCCTCCAATCACTTCATTCTGTGCATGTGAGGAAGCCTGAAGAAGGGTGTGACTGCCTGGCCAATGTCAAAGGCAGGACTAGAATTCAGACCTCTGGACTCCTGCCTTATATCTGTTCTAGAGTCCCAGAACCTCTCCTGCTCAGCTTCTTTTGGAAACCTAATGTAGAGGGGCCTGGTTGAGTCATGACCTGGTCTCTCTGCTTTTCCTGCAGACTCAGCATTCAGGCTCCTCTCTGGCTTCCCCTTTCTCTGACCCAGCTCTGCCCGCTGGGGCCACCCCTGGCTCTGACCTGGGTTCTCCCCATGTCCTCTAGGGAGGACCTGCCTTTCCTCAGTTCCTCCCCCTCCTTTCTTCCTCCCCTGATCCTCTTCTCTCCCTTTTTTTCTTTCTCTTCCTTCTAACCTTATCTCCTTCCCTTTCCCTTCTCTCCGTCTCTGTCTCTTTCTGTCTCTCTGTCTCTCTCTGTCTCTCTCTGTCTCTCTCTCTCTCTCTATTTTCCTTCTTTCTCCTTTTCCCTCATCTCCCCTCCTTCAGATCCTGCAGCTCCTGGGAGTTGAGACAAATCAGGGGCTGGTAGGGGAAGCTCCCAGAGTTTAATTACGAAACCAGCCTTCCAGGCCCAGAGTCTGTAACGAGTCCCCTTCCTCTTCCCCATCATGGTACCCCCACTGGGGGCGCCCCCCAGGACCCATCTGCTCTAGGCTGAGGGGGGGATCAGGGCCGAACTAGAAGCCCCAAGAGCCTGGGGTGGGGCTAGGAGTTACCACTGATGTTACTACCTTTTATTTCTTAAAAACAACAATGACAATATAGTCTTTGTGTTTCCTTCCCCTCGTTGATGTCTTCTCCTGCCCTGCCAGTCGGACAGGGTGGGGCAGGCTGGGGTTTGTCCTATCTGGTCTTCAAGGTCCCTTCAGTCCTGACTTCCCCTGGCTCAGTAGTAGTACTCAGCCCAATGCCTGGCAAAAAACAGGTGCAAAATTAATGCTTATAGAATTGAATTGAATTTGTTAAATTGTTACAGAAGGAATGGGTCTAGGTGAAGTCAGGAAGACTCCTATTCCTGAGTTCCAGTCCAACCTCAGGCACTTCCTAGCTGGGTAACCCTAGGCAAGTCCCTTTACCCGTTTGCCTCAGTTTCCTTATTTTTAATTGTTTAGTACCTTTATTGATGTCTTCTCTTTTTCCCCCTTCATCCAGTTAATGTGATTTTCAGTGATGGGGAGCTCACTCCCTGAGAGGTAGCCCATTTAATCCAATGGAAGTCTTCATCATTAGGAAGGTTGGCCTTCCTGTGAGAGACCATGGGCCTCACCTTGAGGGAGAAGCAGCAGAGGCTTTTCTGGCATGATCTGGAGTCCTTGTCAGCTCTTGGATTTGATAGATTTGCTAAATGTCTCCTTCTTCGCAAGCTCTCCTCCTTTCAAAGGTCTTCCTGAAACTTCACAGCCTTGCTTGCCAGAGGGAGCACTCAGGGTCACATTTTTTAGGCAGCCCTGGCTACTTTGGAGGATGGGAGACCCCAGTGAGGGATGCTGGGCAGATTGGGTGGCTAGGTGGGTCAGAGGGTAGAGCTCCAGGCCTGAAGTCAGGAAGACTTAAGTTTAAAATGTACCTCACACACTTACTAGCTGTGTGACCCCAGACAAATCACTGAGGCCCTGTTTGCCTCAGTTTCCTCTTCTGTAAAATAGGTATAATGTCAGCACTGACCTTCTAGGGTTGTTGTAAGGATCACATGAGATAATGTGTGGGGAACTTAGCCAGTATCTAACACAGTAGGTCCTTTCTAAATATTAGCTGTCATGTTTATGATCATTCATCCAACAAGAATTTCTTCTTTTTAAAACTAATTTCTTTCTTTTCATCCATAGACACATGCACATTTTTAAATTACAAGATTTCCTTCCACCCTCCCTTCCCCTTCCCCTCAGCAGTGAAAAATCAGGTTAGCATCGTGCTTACATATTTTGATAAACATGTTTACAAATTAGTCATTTTTGGTCTAAGGAATTAGGATCAAGGGAAAGAAATAGAGGAGATCGTTTTTACGAAGTGTTCATCAGCTTCAGAAGTGTGTGTGTGTGTGTGTGTGTGTGTGTGTGTGTGTGTGTGTGTGTGTTTGTTTTCTTCCTCGGCATGGGGATAATCTAGTCCATGGCCAGTCAAATGCATCAACAAGAATTTCTTAAGGATTGAGACCAAGCTAGACCTTGAGAACATGGAGAGAGCCCCAGCTCTCAGGGAACTTCCATTCTATTGTGGGGACACAACATAAACCTAGAAAATGAAAAGACCAAACTTTGCACAGCTGTCTCAGAGGCAGGATCAGGATAGGCTTTACTTTGGGAAACTGGAACTGAGGTGAGGAAGAAGACAGTGATTCCGAGGTGAAGACCAAGCAGGTGGGTTTGACTGGTCCAAAGGTTAGTCCTGGAAGGGGCAGAATGGACTTGGAAGGAGGCAAGAACTTTCAAAGTCAAACCAACCAAGGCTTTTAGATTCCAGCCTAGGGTAAGAGGGAGCCATGGTATTTCTTGAGTGAGGGAGTTTCATGACCAGGCTGGCAGTTGAGGCAAGAGGTGTTAAGAACCTGAATTAGACTGGAGGCTGAATTAGTCAATAATACTTGAAAACTAATTGAATGTGAGGAGTAAGGGAGGGAGAAGGGGCGAGGATGACCCTGGGAATGGAAAGCTGGGATACTCAGACGGATGTGTATGTGGGGACTCTCAACAGGAAGAGGGGGAGGGTTTAGGAGGGAAAAGATCAGGTGATCCAACAGGAAGGGACTTGCAGGTGATATCTGTTAGCTACATGCCCCTGGCGGAGTCACTTTTCTCAACCCTCCATAAAAAGGGAGAAGCATGGTTTCTCACTGACTTTTCTTCTTATCTGTCAGCAGTGTATACTCCATTCTTCACTTTTTTTGGGGGGGGGGGGGCTTGGCATCACTTCATAAGGTCTTTCCTCAGGTCATTGTCTTTCTCATGTCTTAATTGCATTATGGTATTCCATGACATGAATGTGCCACAATTGATTCAATCGTTCTCTCAGTGTTGGACAATGAGGCCGCTTCTAGTTTTCTGCAATTACATATAATGATGCTGTTGTGAAAACCTTGGAACAGAGAGTTCTCTCTCTCTCTTTGGTTGGATGAACACTTTCAGGGCTTCTGCCCAACAGTGTCATTATGGGGTCAGAGATTAGGATGCTTCGTAGAGCGTTTGATGTGTCCTAACAGACGATGCCAAAAGAGAAGATTGCCATCTTCGAAGCAGGGAATGAATGTACCTGCTTTTGCCTAACCCCACCAGCATCATGCTTCCTTGGTTTTAATTCTTTTTGCCAATCTGATGGATTTTATTCATATCTCTGATTATTAGCAAGATTGAACATTCTTTCAAGGGACCATTAATTTTTTGTGCTTTCTCTTGGAAAATTGGCTATTTGAGGGTCACTCAGATTTCAATGTGACAATAAGATCAGCCAGCTTTGGGGTCACCCTTTCCATGGAGTCTCTACCTTTATATCTGCAGATCTTCACTGGGCCCCTGCTCACAGTCCCATCCAACAGATGAACTAAATGACTTCTCTAGAGTCATATTGATGGTTTAGGATTTCACCAAAAGCCACCCTTATGTCCATGCTCAGATGGTATTAATTATAATAATAGTTAACATTTACATAGGTTTGTGTCTTGTCTTATTTGCATCAATTCTTAAACTTTCTTCTTGGGTATCCTAACAAGGTACCTTTTTACAGATGAGGAAACTGAGGCTCAGAAATGGGTGGGGTTTGGCCTAACATCAGGCAATCTGGTAGGCTGTAAGCATTTATTAAGTGCCTCTTGTATGTTAGGCATTGAATTCAGTGCCAAGGATAGGAAGATAGAGAGCCCCTGCTCTACAGAGTTTCCATTCTAATGGAGGAGACTCCCTGCAGGTAACTATGTTAATCATCAATGAAGGGAAATCTTCCTGCAAAAAGTGGAATTTTAGCTGGGTCTTGAAGGAAGCCAGGAGGCATGGGGGAAAGTCAGAGAAAATAAATACCCTAGAATGGAGAGAGAGAAAAGAAAACATGGGGAGATTATGGTATAAGAAAATTGGAAATTGGACTGAAAAGAGCTCCACTGTGACTGCCCAACAGAGGGTCTTTTGCATTTGATTCTGGAGGTAATAGGGAGCCAATGGGGTTTATTGAATAGGGGGAGTTGACTATGGGTCTGACCTCACTTTAGGAAGTTCTGAGTGAAGGGTAGACTGGATGGAGCAGAGTCTGTTGTGTGCAGAGCCATTGGTTGGGGAAGATATAAGGGTCAGACTAAGCCTCTGATGATTGAAAGCCCTCCTGGATGTAACATTCTATCTCCCATCTCCATGCCTTTGTCCAGGCTGTACCCTAACCTGGAATGCCATTCCTTCTCATCTTTGCCTATTACTCCCTTCCAGGATGAACTGAAGTCTTCTCTCTTTCAAGGAGCCTTTCCTAGCAGTGTCTTGTACTGTATCTCATCTTTTGTCAGTGTTTTGCCTCAAGTTCCAAGTTTCTTTCCTACAAGTTCAGTCCCTCCTCACCCCAGCCCCCTCAAGGGCAGGAATTATCTGCCTTCCCAATATCTCATACTTTGTCTAGGTGGTTGCTACCTGGGAGATATTATTGAATTGTCTCCTGAGGAAGTCCTTTCTATTTTTTACAGCATGAACCTCAGTTGCCCATTCCATAAAATGAGGATGTTGTGCACTATGGATCTCACAGTCTCCTCTAGCTCATGGATCATAAAATTTGGGGGTCATGGGGGGGCCTAAGAGACTGGTGAGGCTGGCTCTAGAAGCTGTTGGGGCCCTCCACAGGCTTGCAGGGACAGCTCTTGGGGCCTGTGGAGGCTATGAAGTCCCCTGGGCCTGTGTTGGGAAAACATCGGATCTCCTGCCTCCTGGGAGCCCTCTGAGTCTCCCTCCCTCTGCTTGTTTTGTTTCTGGGCTGATTTGTTTAATACTCTCAGCTAATTACTGCTTTTGCATATTCATGGACCAGCCTGCCCTCCCTCCCCTGGCAGCTGCAGGGACTGAGGAGGAGAGGGGGGGAACGTCTTGGCAGAATCGGAGCCCCATCCCCCCTTTCTGGGAAAAATCTTACCGTTCTATCATCACCAAGTGGTTCCTGAATCAGCCAGGGAAGGGACCTAGCTACTCAATAGATGAGGGGATGTTAGGTGAGGCCGGAGGGCACCACAAGCCCAAGATGCCCTGGTGGGATGGGAAGGGGGCCCTCCCCTGCGGGAGAGACTACTTCAAGGCTCTTTACTGCTGAACATCAGCCAGAGAGCCTCAAGAGATGCATTTCTCAACCTCCGTCTGACCATCCTCTGAGCTTTGGGCCTGTTAGGGACCAGATCAGCCCTGGTGGGGCTGGCTGGGGCAGGATGACCCCTTCCTAGCCCATTGGGATTCTACTGGTCCCCCCCAACTCTCAACCCACCCAGATCATTGCCCCCCCCCGCCCCCGGCTGCTTCTTTTCTCTGATCCCTGACTGAGGGTACTGTATTTACTATGGGGAAGATATAAGGCCCAGACTCAACTTCCACTCTGGTGACTGAAAGCTCTCCTAGATGTAGGGTTCTATCTCCCATCTCTGTGCCTTTGTCTAGACTGCACCCTAACCTGGAATGCCATCTTTTCTCATCTTTGCTGAAGTCTTCCCTCCTTCAAGGAGCCTTTCCTAGCAGATGTTCTATCCATACTGAAAACTCCCTGAGGGCAGAGCAGAGTCTCATTGGCCTCTTTCTTTCTTCCCGCCATCCTCATCCTCCATTCTCGGCTGCTAAGTGGGGATGCTTGTAGGGGAGGGTTGGGAGGGGGGATGAGTCAGGTTGCGCAACTGATTGGAAGGATGGACGCCAGTTTGCCTAGGCCAATGGTCAAGGTGAAGTTCATGGTGACTTGGGTGAAACTTTGTACTTCTGGCCTTTCTACTCTGGAAACCAGGGACCCTGACTTGGCTGTTACTGTTACCTGGGGTGGTATTAGGACAGATAGACCAGAGCCTCCTGGGCACCATTTTTGAGGAAAGACATTGACTGCACCTTAGAGATGTTATGTGAGTGCGCCATCTTCCTGGAGAGGGAATGAAGGACACAGCTACTGTCTTCTAAAGGGTTATTGAGGGAAGAGAGCTTAGCCATCTCTGTTTGGCTAGGAGCAGGGGGAGGGGGTCTATATGGCAGAAAGGCAGATTGAGGCCCTAGGGCAGGAGAGTCTTGCGGACCATATACTATGAACAGGAAGGACTTCCTCTGAAGGTAGTGAGTCTCCTGCCACTGGAGCTCTGCAAACAGAGGCTGGGGATTTTTGGTTTGGCAGGGGAGTGGACTTGATGTCTCCAAGGACCCTATTGACTCTGAAATTAGTGATTTTCCTGCTAGGCCCCTTGGATGAGAGGTGGTCCTGGCAGGAAGGGGTTTGGAACTTGGTGTGATGAGGCAGGAGACAAGGGGGGAAACTGAGTCCTGCTGGCTCTTGGTCTGGGCAAGTCCTGGTGAGTCACTTCCTAAGAGCTGCTGAGTAGGCTTTCCGAGCCCTCAGAGGTATTGGATTTTATCGTCATCTGAGTTCTTCCTCGGCTTGCCGGGAGCCAGATTTGGGAACCCTCTTGTTGTGGTACCAGGGCTGCCTTCCTCAGTAGTGCCAGACTGGGCTGGGGAGAGATAGAAGTGGTGCCCACTATCCCCTGGCAGGGTCCCACCCCACCCCCTTTTCTGGAGGAGCAGCTGGAATGGGGCTGTGTCTTCCCCCCATCTCGCACCCGAGGCTGACGGCTCTGTGAAGGCGGGGCCGCTTGGCAGCGGGGTTGACTGGCTGCTGAGAACTCGAGCTGAATGAAATATTCCGTTTGTTTGTTTCGCGCCCTGATGGGGACCATCTGCGGTGTGAGTTGGGGGAAAGGGGGGGGGTCCGGATCTTCTGTTGGAGGGAGACAGGCCTCAGTTTGGGGAAGCTTAGGTTTTCTTGGGGCCTGGTTCTTCCTGCATGTTGCACCATTTTTGTTTGCTCTGGGACAGGGGCAGAATGGGCAAATCCCTGGGCCTCAGGGCCCAGACCTCTAGGAAACAGAGGACTTGGTATGACCTCATTTGGGCAATGCTCAGCCCAGGCAGGGACCTGGTGTGTGTCTATGCTAGGGAGAAAGGTTCTTGGGAAGAAAGAAACTGAAGGGGGGATATTGTTATCCCCATTTTACAGATGGCAAAGATGAGGCTCACAGCTTAAGTGACCTTTCCTGCTAGTACGCCTCCAACATGGGTGGAATTCAAACTCTGGGTCCAGCTCTGTATCCACTGCCCCATCTAAGTCATGTAACTACTCGAGTCTCAGTTCCCTGTTCCATAAAAGGATGGGGTTGGGTCAGATGACCTCCAGGGTCCCCTGCAACTTCAAAGCTCAGAAACTGACCATTGTGTGAACCCCAACAACCCTGAGCAGCCAAGAACCTACTGAGGTGGGAGATGTTTGGCAGGCACCATCTTGATTTGAGAGCCTTCTGCACAAATGTGCTCAATGAAGCCAAAGGGAGAATGGGGAGAAGGAAGAGGGGCTAGGAGGAAGATGAGCCCCAGAAAGATGGGGCCCAGGATGGGCAGGAGTCAAACAGGGCTGTGGCCCAGAACCAAGGGAAGGGGGTGGCCAGAGGCCCATGGGGTCCCAGCAGTCTTTGGAGATAAAGGAAAGGGAGAAGAAAGGAAATGGGGCAGCCGAGCCGCCAGTCGAGCCGAGCTGCCGGGGTTTGGCCCTTGGGAGGTCACCAGAATGTCTTCAGCATAGGGAGAGGCGGGCACAGAAATCTGAGAGGAGCCAGAGGCTGGGGCCTGACACTGAGGGGGAGGCGAGGAAGCAGAAGCGACTTTTCCACAAGTTTAGCCATGAAGAGACACAGAAAAGACGAAAGGCAGGGCGAACGGCAGGGTCGAATACAAGCTTTTTTTAGCAGTGAAATCAGAGCCAAGTATTTCTGCCTCCTCTCCATGGCCTGTTATCATCCCAGCCGCCCCCAGCCATCATCCTAACCCTTCTTTGATCCTCCCCCTTTCCCCAATATAGCTAAAAACAGCAAAACCCGCTCTGTTGTCCTTGGCTGTTGTCAACAACCCGCTCTCCCACGGCAACCTGGTGGCTGCCATGATTCCTCTGGGCTGAGCCTGACTTCTCTCTGGCTTTCTCCCTTCCGGCTGCTTCCCAAGGCTTGACACCCCCAGCTGGTTGAGGAGCTGCTCAGGCCCTTCATGACCCGCTATGGACAGCTCTCCCCCTCTTCCACCTCCTGGATTTGACTCTCTGGACTTGTTTGTATGGTCAGAATTTCATCGCTGAGCTTCTCCTCCCAGCTCCCCAGTGGGAGGTTCTGAGGCCGTGGGAGCCTGAGGACTTTTTTTTTCTACTTTCTTTGGAATTCGCTCCCATTCCACCTCCAAATTGAAGGGAAGGGTCGCTATTTTTTTTGGTCATCTGCCTTGAGGCCCATGTCCCCTTCTTAGACTTTCCAGAGTAGATTTCGGATCTTACCTCTCATGGGTCTGGATTTCCTATTTTTGCCCTGATCTCAGGTTTCTTCTTTGGGGACCCTCCAAGCCCTGAGCCGATGACTGGGACCATCCCCTCAATCTCTGGGATGAGAGCTGCTTTCCCAGGACCTCAGGATCCCATATGGTGAAGGGAAGTTCTCCTTGGTCACTTAGTCTGGTGATCTCCCCATTTGCTCCAGAAGGTGGGTGGAGGTGTGAGTTTTGGACAGATGGATAAATGGACAGACAGACCAGGCTGCCTGTGGCCTGGGAGGGGCCGAGAGCTGAGCCCACATCTTTGTCAGACCCTATATCTTTGTCAGACCGCATTTGCTGGGAAATGAGGCATAATCATGTCTGTGGTTTGGACAACTCCATTGGCCTGAAAAGAGGGGGCAGGGGATGGGACTAAAGTCCATTCCTGTGTTTGGGAGGCCTGGCAGAATGCTGTCCTCTCATGATCCCCATAGACTGGCCCCTTTGATGATGTGCCCATCTATGGGTGAGCTTGGGTTTGCCAGGGCAAGCAGCATATTAGCTGAGCTGGGTTGATCATGATGAGGCCAGAGCAGGAACTGAAGATAAACTCAGCATCCAAGAACTCTCTGGGACTTTCCAGGACCTTCTAGGACCCAGGAAAGTTAGGAATGAATGTGAAACTCAGAGGTACTAGGCAAACTGGGTGATGGAAGTAGGGGCAAGGGGAGTGGGCATTGAAAATGTCGATGAGGAAGCTGCTGGAGAGATAGGAACTGATCTCCCTTTGGAGGCCAACTCCGACTGGGTGACACCCTATCCCAGCCCACCCTTAGTAACCAGGCTCCAGCTACAGCTGCTACTGCTTCTCCACCCCCAAAAGTCTCTCAGACATTTTTGGGAGGGGGTGTTGCTTGGGAACAGCTGCTGCCCCCACTCATGCCAGCCCCCTGGGCAGCTTCCAGCAACAGCCATAGCAAAGATGAGAGCTGGCACCTTTTTGGGCAAAGGGAAGGAATGAGCCAGGCAAGGAGGAGGGAGCTGGCTTCCTGCCTATATGGGAGGAGACCTTCTCCCCTCTGGTCTGGACTTTTGCCTCCAAACTATCCCCTGGTCCTCTGACCTGCCCTCCCTCTACCTCTCCTTAACCCAAAAGATTCCTACAGGGTTACTATGGGTATCCTTCAATAAGCCTTCTAGAGACAGTTTCCCATAGTTCTAGAGACCTTGCCTGCCTTCTTTAGAACTTAATCCATGAGGATTTGAAGGCATGGAAGATAGCTAGCTAAAGAACAGGAGACTCAGTGAAGTTATGTGAAGGACTGTCCCAGGGAAAAAGGGTTCAGCCCATTCTGCTTGGCCTGGGAGTACAAAACTAACAAAAAGGAGGGAAGTCACAGAGAAACTGCTTCAGGCTCAAGGTTATGAGGAACTTGACCTCTCCAATGAGAATGCACTGTCTTGGGTGGTGGTGAGCTCTCTGTTCAAGGAAGTAGTGAGCTCTCTATCTAGGGAGGTAGTGATCTTTCCATTCAGGGAGGTCTTCACTCACAAGTTGGTTGATAATCTGATGATGATGATCTTACTGAAGAGATCTGATCAGGTGTGGTTTGAATGGACTCATTGGTCTCTGTGAAATGCCATGATTCTTCTTAGAGTGAGAGTATGTGTGAGACTATCAAGGGGGAATGAACCACATACTTTAAGAGACTAAATCAGGAAGCTTAGGTTCAAATCATGGCTCTTATTATCTGAATGGCACTTGTAAAATGAGGGGGTAGGGTGAGGGTTCCCAACTCTGCCATTCTGTGTTTCCATTAAGGACAGTCCCAATATGTCAGTCCATCGCCACAGGCTGATGGTGACACCTGTTGATGATTTGGGTAGCCGCAGCCCAGCTCTATTAGCCATTGCACATTCTCCCACTATACATACAGGTTTCCTTGCGCTCTGAGAATGGGAGTACGACTTTCTAGGAGCTCTAGGTATTAAATCTAGGATCCAACATACCTCTGGTTTGGACTGAGGTTTGGAAAATAAGCAGTGGAATCACTTGGAGTGCTGAGTTTTTAAGTATTCATAGATGGCAAGACCCCCACCCACCCAGCTTCATCCTGACCATTTCGCTTCTGGCCACCAGTGACACAGTTTTCAATTATTTAGGAAGCTATCAGACCAGATCTGGGTCATTCTGGGAAGTCCAGGGTGCCTTTCACTGAGGGTGGATGGGCCCGAACCTCAGCAGTCAAGAAATTGGTTAATGGCCCCCAGCTGCCATGTTAGAACAGCATCTGGAACCTGCCACTATTGATTCTCTCTCTCTCTCTCTCTCTCCCTTTGGTCTTATAGATAATTGCCAAGCTCAGCAGGAGTCAGACCCAGCCCAAGACAGCGGCTCAGGACGGTGTCATGTGGGACAGGCTGTAAGTGAGATGTTTTGACTAAGGGGGGGAGAGTTGTGGGCCTGATGACAGGACAAGGGCCTCTTAGTCTGGGAGCCCTAGACATTATCTTTGGGCAGGGGAGGAAAGTGCCAGAATATTGGGGGGACAGCTCCAAGGACTCTGGTTGGAACCCGAGCTCTAATGCTTTCAGTGTGACATTGAACAACTTCTCTCTCTCTCTCTCTCTCTCTCTCTCTCTCTTGGACTCAGTTTCCTCAACTATAAAAGGAGTGTTTGGTTCAAGATGGTTTTTAGGATCAGGAATTTGAGAGCTGGAAGGAACCTCAGATGCCAGCTGATATTCTAGCCCTCTCATATTACACATGAGTAAACTGAGGCCTGGGGAAGACTGAACCTCAATTCCTGACTTACTCAAGGTCATGCAGGTGTAGTAAACATCAGAAAATATCTCCAAATCATTCATCCTAAATTTAGGGTCCTATGTTCCTCCTGCAGAGCATGGCCAACTTGGGAGGCTTAGTAAGGGGAATGGGGGAAGTTCATTTTGGCTTAGGCAGGAATGGATTTGGAAGGAAATGATATTTATTGAAAAGTGCTTCCTAGAGTACAGGACAGCTGGGAGTGCCATAGTGTTCAGAGCACCAGGCCTAGAATCAAGAAGACTCATCTTGCTGAGTTCAAATCTGGCCTCCAATGCTTACTGACTGTGTGACCCTGGGCAAGTCACTTCCCTCTGCCTCACTTTCCTAATCTATAAAATGAGCTAGAGAAGGAAATGGCAAACCATTCCAATATCTTTGCCAAGAAAATCCAAAATGGGGTCACAAAGAGTTGGACACAACTGAAATGACTGAACAACAAATGTGTCCAGTACAATGCTGAATGTTTGAAGATCCAAAGGAAAAAAATCAAAGGGGTCTCTGCTCTAAAAGAGCTAATGAGGGGAAGCAGTCCATAGAGGAGGGTCAGCTGCAGGGTAAGTGGAAAGGCCCTAGCATCCTCAGAGCAAACCTGGAAGGCCTATGGTAAAGTTCAAGTACCTTGTTGATGCTTAGGGGCCCAGAGGGCACAGCAGCAGAGGAGATGGAAAGTCCCAGTGGTTCACCAACTTGCCAGAAAAACTAGTTGGTAGAGTTGGGTGGGTGGTGACGAGAGAGAGAGAGAGAGAGAGAGAGAGAGAGAGAGAATATCTTCTGGGGGCTCTGCCTGCATCCAGGTAGACCACTAGAAGGTGAAGCTCAAGTGGGCTCAGAGATGACTGCAGAGGTGTAGGGGGGGTCAGACCACCAACCTTAGGGATCAAAATACATTTATCCCCCTCTCCTTATAGAAAGGGCCAGGGTCAGCCAAGTAGTCTGAGTTCAAACCCTGACTCTGCTACTACGCTGGCCTCAGTTTCTTCCTCTGTAAAGTGGGGTCATATTCTAAGTCAATCATTTCTCCCCTCTTAATCTCAGTTTCCTCAGCTAAAATGGGGATTTTAATATTGGCGCTATTGCTCTCCCGTGCTAACATCTTCAAGTTTCATGTGATGGGTGTGTGTCTCACCTAATAGGATTATCACGATGAAGATTCCTGGGTTGGTGTGGACTGTACAAGCTGCCAGTTCTGGTCTGACCTGGGTTCCTGGGGCCTCCCAAGCGCTGCTCTGTGTCCCCAGCTGTTCTGCCTCTGGTCCCTGGCTGTGCTATTTTTTTTTTTTGCAAGGCAAATGGGGTTAAGTGGCTTGCCCAAGGCCACACAGCTAGGTAATTATAAAGTGTGTGAGGTCAGATTTGAACCCAGGTACTCCTGACTCCAGGGCCGGTGCTCTAACCTCCGTGCCACCCAGCTGCCCCCTAAATTTTTTTTAAAAATATATTTCCATGTTAGTCATGTTGTGAAAGAAAACATAAAAAAAATTAAGAAAAATAAAGTAAAAAAATATGCTTCAGTCTATATTCAGAAACCATCAGGTCCTTCTCTACGGATGGATGATCATAAGTCCTTCAGTACTGTTTTGACTGACTGTATTGCTGAGAGTCATTCCCAGCTGATCATCTCGCAATATTATTGCTACTTTGTACATAGTACAAGTCACTTTGTATCAGCGCATATAACTCTTTCTAGGCTTTTCTGAAAACATCCTGCTCACCATTTCTTTTAGCACAAGGATATTCCATCACAATCCCCTATCACAATTTGTTCAACCATTCCTCAATTAATGGGCATTTTTTCGATTTCTAATTCCTTGCCTCTAGAAAAGAACTGCTATAAAACTTTTTGAACATATAGATTCTTTTCCGTTTTGTTTTTTTTTATCTCTTTTTGGATACAGACCTAGCAGTGGTATTGCTGGTTCAAAGGGCATACACGATTTTATAGCCCTGTGGGCAGAATTCCAAATTGCTCTGCAGAATGGCTGCATCAGTTCACAACTCCACCAACAGTGCATTAATGTCTCATTTTCCCCACATTTCCAACATTTATCATTCTCCTTTTCTGTCCTATTATCCAATTTAAGAGTTATAAGATTGTGCTTCAGAATTGTTTTAATTAGTATTTCTACAATCAATAGTGACTTAGAGCATTTTTAATGTGGCCATAGATGAATTTGATTACTACATCTGAAAATTATTCATATCTTTTGATCATTTATCAATTGAATGGCTTAGTTTTTAAATATTTTTTTATCTTATTTGTTTTTCCAACTTCATACAATGCTAGTTTTTACCAGTCATTTTTTTGTAAGATTTTGAAATTTATAATTTTTCTGCCTCTCTCCCCACCCCCTCTCCCCTGACAGAAAGGAATCGATATAAGCTCTATATTTAATCATGCTAAACATAGATCGATATTGAACATGATGTGGGAGAAGAATCAAAGCCAAATGGAAGAAAACGTTAGAGAGAAAAAAAATGGCATAATACATAAGACAACCTTTAAAAGTTGAAGACAATAAACTTTGGTCTTCATTTAAATTCCACAGTTCCTTCTCTAGATATGGATAGTATTTTCCATCACAATCTTTTAAAATTGTCTTTGATTATTGTACTGCTGAAGTGAACAGGTCCTTCATGGTTGATGATAACCCCATGTTGTTGTTAATGTATATAATGTTCTTATGGTTCTGTTCATCTCACTCAGCATGAGTCCATGCAAGTCTTTTCAGGTTTTTCTGAAAATCCTGCCTCATGATTTCTTATAGAACAGTAGTGTTCCATCACATACATATGCCATAATTTGTTTAGAAATGGTTCTTATTTTTAAAAATTTGACTCTGTTCTCTATGTGCTTGAGAAATGAGACCTTTATCAGAGAAACATGCCTCAAAATTTTCAGTTATAATTGCTAACTGTATTTCCCTCCATTGTTTCCCCCTTTTTTTCTCTCTTCTCACCCTGTCCCTCCTCAAAAATGGTTTACTTCTGACTACACTTCCACAATTTGTTCTCTCTTCTATTACCCTTCCCCCCATTTCTCTGATTCCCCCTTCCCCCCTACTTTTCTGTAGGGTAAGATAGATTTTATACCTACTTGAGTGTCTATTATTATTTCGTCTTTGAGCCAATTCTTTTTTTACTTGTAAGATTTCTTTTATTTTTTTATTATTTATTTACTTTGAGTTTTGCAATTTTCCCTCAATCTTACTTCCCTCCCCCCACCTCCTCAGAGAAAGCAATTTGTCAGTCTTTACTGTGTTTCCATGTTGTACATTGATCCAGCTTGAGTGTGATGAGAGAGAAATCAGATCCTTAAGAAAGAAACCAAAAGTATAAGAAATAACAAGATCAGATAATAAGATATCTGGGTTTTTTCCTAAATTAAAGGGGATAGTCCTTGAACTTTGTTCAAACTCCATGGTTCTTTATCTGGATACAGATGGTATTGTCCATTGGAGAGAGCCCCAAATTGTCCCTGATTGTTGCACTGATGGAATGAGCGAGTCCATCAAGGTTGATCATCGCCCCCATGTTGCTGTTAGGGTGGACAGTGTTTTTCTGGTTCTTCTCATCTCATTCAGCATCAGTTCATGCAAATCCCTCCAGGCTTCCCTGAATTTCTGTCCTCCTGGTTTCTAATAGAACAACAGTGTTCCATGACATACATATACCACAGTTTGCTAAGCTGTTCCCCAATTGAAGGACATTTACTTGATTTCCAATTCTTTGCCACCACAAACAGGGCTGCTATGAATATTGTTGTACAAGTGATGTTTTTACCCTTTTTCATATTGTCTTCAGGGTATAGACCCAGTAGTGGTATTGCTGGATCAAAGGGGATGCATATTTTTGTTGCCCTGTGGGTGTAGTTCCAAATTTCTCTCCAGAAAGGTTGGATGAGTTCACAGCTTTAAGCCAATTCTGATGAGAGTAAGATTCACTCACTCCTCCTCACTTCCTCTCTCTTCTTCTCCACTGTAAAAACTTTTTCTTGCCTCTTTTATATAAGATAATTTGCCCCATTCTATCTTTCTCTTTTCTTTTTTCCCAGTGAATCTCACCTCTTAATTTTATTTCTTTTGTTATCCCCTCATATTCCACTCATACATATATGAGTGCATATGTTATATGGATGTGTGTGTTTGTATATGTGTGTTCCTTCCAACTATCCTAATAATGAGAAAGTTCTTATGAGTTACAAGTATCATCTTCCCGAGTAGGAATGTAAATAGTTTAATCTTATTGAGTCTCTTCTGATTTCTCTTTCCTGCTCATCTTTTTATGCTTCTTTGAATCTTGTATTTGAAATTCAAATTTTCTATTCAACTCTGCTTAAAAGTCTTCTATTTCATTGAATGTCCATTCTTTTCCCCCTGAAGGATTGTACTCATTATATAGGTGGCTCTTGGTTGTAATCCTACTTCTTTGCCCTCCAGAATATTATATTCCAAAACCTCTGTAGAAACTTAAATTTTGTGTTATTCTGACTATAGTTCCATGATACTTGAATTATATTTTCTGTTGCATTATTTTCTCCTTGATCTGGGAACACTGGAATTTGATTATAATTTTCCTGGGACTTTTCATTTGGGAATCTCTTTCAGGAGGTGATTGGTGGATTCTTTTTTTTAAGGTTTTCACAAGGCAAATGGGGTTAAATGGATTGCCCAAGGCCACATGGCTAGTAAATTATTAAGTGTTTGAGACTGGATTTGAACTCAGGTACTCCTGATTCCAGGGCTGGTGCTCTATCCACTGCACCACCTAGCTACCCTATTGGTGGATTCTTTCAGTTTCTATTTTACCCTGTGGCTTTGGAGCATCAGAATAGGTTTCCTTGATAATTCTTTTTTTTTTCCAAGGCAAATGGGGTTAAATGGCTTGCCCAAGGCCACACAGCTAGGTAATTATTGTCTGAGCTCATTTGAACTCAGGTACTCCTGACTCTGGGGCTGGTGCTCTATCCACTGCACCACCTAGCTGCCCCCTTGATAATTCTTGAAAGGTGATGTCTATGCTCTTTTTCTGATCATGAATTTTAGGCAGTCCAGTAATTTTAAAATTTTCCCTCCTGGATTGATTTTCCAGGCCAGTTATTTTTCCATTGAGATATTTCACATTGACTTCTATTTTTTCATTCTTTTGGTTTTGTTTTATTGTTTCTTGATTTCTTTTTTTTTTTTTAGGTTTTTGCAAGGCAAATGGGGTTAAGTGGCTTGCCCAAGGCCACAGAGCTAGGTAATTATTAAGTGTCTGAGACCAGATTTGAACCCAGGTCCTCCTGACTCCAGGGCTGGTGCTTTATCCACTATGCCACCTAGCTGCCCCTTGTTTCTTAATTTCTTACAGTCATTCAATTCCATTTGCTCAATTCTAATTTGTAAGGGATTATGTTCTTCATTACCTCCATTTGGTCAATTCTGCTTTTTAAGGTGTTCTCTTCATTGGGTTTTTTTTGTTACCTCTTTTAAAGCATTTGGTCTACTTTGTCTTTAAGATAGTCTTATAATATTCGCTATAGAATAATAATTTGATAATATATTAATATTAGATATAGAAAAATAATAAATGTATTTAAGTTATTTTTTGTGTCTCCTTTACCAAACTGTTGCCTTGTTTTTCATGATTTTCTTCCATCACTCTCATTTCTCTTCCCATCTGTTCCTCTACCTCCTGTGCTTGATTTTCAGAATCCTTTTTGAGCTCTTCCACGGCCTGAGACCAATTCCTAATTTCCTTGTAGGTTTTGGATGTGCGCTATCCTTTGTGCTATCCTTTTGAGTTATGTGTTTGATCTTCTCGGTCACCATGATCACTTTCTATGGTCAAAATGTTTTCATGTGGTTTGCTCATTTCCCGGCCTACTATTTGACCTTTTAACTCTTCATTAAAATGCAACTACTTCCAGGGTAGAGGGTGCCCTGATCCAACCTTCAAGGCTTTTGTCCTGCTGTTTTCAGAGATACTTCTAGGGACCTGCAAGTTTTTAGTTCTTCCAAGGGTGTATGATATAAGCCTGTTCTTCTTACTTGTGTGTCACCACAAACATTCTTTTCTTCCTTCCAACTATGGGGAGGATTCTCACTCTCCTGAGGCCACAAGTTCTCGTGTGCTAGTGCTCCTTACCCTGGGACTGCCATCCAGGATTGGCAACACAGATCCAAATGTGGGCAGAGCAACAGAGTCCTGCCTTGCTGTTGGCAAAGAGACTCCTGTAATCTTCTGACCAGTTGTTTGACACCCCACCCCCCTTACCTTCTGTGGATTGAGAACTCTGGAAACAGCAGCAGCTACTGCTACTGCTGCTACTACTGCTTCAGTGGTTCCCTAGACCTGCTCCTGGATTGTTGAGGCTAGGGCTGGGGATGGGCTGTCCCACCCTGTGCTAGACTCTGCTCTACTCTCACCCAGATGTGACAGACCTTTCCTATTGACCTTCTATGTAGTCATTGACTGGAAAATTATATCACCGTGTCCTTTTGTGGGTTCGACTGCTCCAGGAATTGTTTTATGGCCTCATTTAAAAATGTTTGGAGAGATTTGGGGGAGAGCTCAGGTGAGTTCCCAGCCTTTCTCTGCCATTTTGACTCTGCCTTCCCTTTCTAAATTGAAATTTCCCATCTGGAGGCAAGGCAGAGAAGATAGACTGAGATTGAAAAGTCTGGTTGGCTTTCCTAGAAGAGGTGAGGGGGATCTGTTTGAGAAGCAACTGGGGGAAGGAGGAGCCTCAGAAGCAATGCTGAGTCTGGAATGAATTTTTCCGGAGTTACAGCGGGAAGGAGTCTGGGCAGACAGTCAGAGCTGCCTTCACGGAAACTCACCTCCTGCCCCTTGCCAGGAAGGACGGACTTCGAAGGAAGCCCCAAACCATGAGCATGAAGGGGCTCCCCGGGGAGGCTTGCAAAACAGGAAACGCTTGAAGCCCATTCCAGGAAAGCCTGGCTGGCCCTGGCAGTGAGATGGCCAGCCATAGCGGCAAAGCAGGGGGGGCCTCAGACTTCCCAGCAGGGGCCGGAGTCACCTCTCCTACCTAGGGGAGCAGGCCTGAGAAGGAGGGGGCTTCTGTGAGTATACCCCAAGACTCTTCTGCTGCCATTATGAGCCACATCCATTGACATGGGAAGTGAGCTGATCAGAATGGTATAAACTAGGCAGTTGCAGGTAGGCTTCCCTGAACTCTGAACTTTGATTCAAGGTTGGGGGTGGTCAGGACCAAAAGATGAACTCCCATCTGGGCTCTGGAGCTGGAAGGGACCTTAAAGAGGAGTGAGGTACTCACAGAAATGATGCAAGAGGAGCTTCAAGACTCCTTAAGTTGTTCCCAGGGAGTCTTTCCCTACATTCAAATGAATGTTTCTCCCCGGCTGAACCGGAAGAGCTCGGGGGCTCACCTCCCAAACGGTGACCCCAAGGCCACCCTCTTCCAGTGATGCCTCTTCATTTTCATCTTATTGGATGGAGGCAGAGAGAAATAGCCCAGAGATGTGTGATTGGCTTGCCCCCAGGAATGATCTGAGTATTGTTATTACTAACATTGTGGACATGGTGGTTATTCCCATTTGTTCTGCATTCCCTGGTCTTCCTGTGCCTCCAGTGAGGACTCAATGACTGCTGTCCAGAATGGGGTGCACAATCTGTTGAGTCAATTGCTTGGAAGTATCTAGACTCTGGTATCATCTTGTCCCCCCATCTCCTAATGTTATTTGGGGGAGGAGTCTGTGCTCCCATACAGGGGCAGGGGGATGTGGGGTTTTTTTCTTGTTATATCTATGTTCTGTAGTGTGGCTGACCCATTGCGTGTCTGTGTCTCATTGTATGACTGGCCTGTTGTGTGGCTGTGTCTGTGTCTCATTGTGTATCTGTGTCTCATTATGTGACTAGCCCATTGGGCATCTTGTTATGTGTCCCTGGAACTCAAGTTCCTCTCATGCTTTCCACACAGTGACCCTATGAGAATATATTATCCTCAGTCTATAGGTAAAGAAAGTGAGGCAAAGAGGAGGCAGTGACTTACTCAGGGTCACATAGTGAGTCATTTCTCCCATCTCCCACCATTTTCCCACAAAGGGCTGGCCAGGCTCACAGGGGACACAGGCCCATCTTCACAAGAGAGTTCAGCTCTCAGGGCCATAGAGGGAGGGTGAGAGTGGCACACAGCCTGCCTGGATCCCTGAGCCCCAGGTGACCAGCCCCACTGAGGGCGGTCCAAGTCCCTGGCTTTCCCTGCCCCCCGCCCAGCTGGCCTCAGCCCTGACCGATTAGATCAGCAAGGCCTAGCCGGCCTCATCCCGAGAACATTCCGATCATTCCCCCATCAGCACCGGAGCGGAGCGGAGCCAGGCTGAGGGAGGGCCTGAGGGAGGGCCAGGCGCTGAGGAACTTTCCTCCCTCGCAGCCCCTCCCGCCCTCAGCCAGCCCCACACAGTGGCTGGGAAGTCCTCGGAGTGCCAGCAGGAAGGTGGGCTTCTGTCTCGGGCAGCAGTGGGCAGGACAGGACGTAGGTGAGAGGCGAAATTGGCTTTGGGAAGGCACTGGGGCTGGGCCTGGCTTCTGGGGCAAGACCCACTCTTCCCTGGGGCCTCTACATTCTTTCAGCTCCTGGTAGAGGCGACCCCCCCCCCTTTTACCTCCCTCTCCACCAATAGTCAAAGCAGTAAAGGAGAGTCAAGCACCTGACAGCCCCTGGAGACTGGCCCAGGGAGACTGAAATGGGCCAGGAAGGAAGGTGAGGAAGGAGGGTGGGCCCAGGAGGAGCCTGGTGGAAAGGACCTGGGTCTGCTGGATTGGGAAGATGGACATCCCTCCCTCCCCTCCAGGCAGGCCCTGTTCCTTCTGTCCAGACCTGGGGGAGGGCTCCCTGGGCCTCTCTCACTGTTTTTTTCCTTGTGTCTCTTGTCTCTGCTTTTCTTCTCTAACTGTCCCCAATCCCTCCCTCAGCCAGAAGCTGGAGCAGGTCCATTTTCCTGCTGTATGACTCAGTTTCTTAAAATGAGAGGACTGGCTTGGATAACCCTAAGATTTGCTGCAACCCTGACACTTAGCCTTCACAGTCCCCAACTCCCCTCTTCTGCCACCCTGGACTCTGGCTCTGGTCTCATAGGAACCTGTGGACAGAGGGCTAAGGTGGAGAAGGGCAGGAAGGAAAGGCCTGGCATGGGGAAGAGGAAAGGGGAGCAGCTGACTAGAGGGTAGAAATTGTGTAGGAGACCTCTCTGAGGGACTGTGAAGGGCCATGAATGACAAACCAAGAGGGCCTGATTGTGTAGGCTGGGGAAGGATTTTGAGGAGGGGAGTGCTAAAGTCAGACCTGTGCACTGAGGGAAAGTGAAATTGTTCTGTGGAAAGGGCAGCAGGCCCAGGGGTGAGGGTCTGAGCTGGGCAGGTGCATCATGGGAAAGATGGAGCAATGGCATCATTAGGACATGGCAGCTGATTCTGTAAGGGCAGGTGGGGAGGAAGGAAGGCCTCAAGGGTGAGCCCGAGGCTGGGAGGGTCCTGGAAGGATCATGGCTCCTTCCACAGGATGAAGGGGAAGATTGAGTGCTGGGACAATGCCCTTCTGGTTTCTAAATAGACCATTTACAAATGAACTTGGACATATCTTTTTCAGTTGGTCAGTAGATGCCATTTTCTTTCTTTAAAATGTTACAGTAGGGGGCAGCTAGGTGGCATAGTGGATAAAGCACCGGCCCTGGAGTCAGCAGTACCTGGGTTCAAATCCAGTCTCAGACACTTGATAATTACCTAGCCGTGTGGCCTTGGGCAAGCCACCTAACCCCATTTGCCTTGCAAAAACCTAAAAATAAAATAAAATAAAATGTTACAATGAAAACATTGGCAGGTGGAGTCTAGGGCCCTGAAATTCAATCTTGCTTCTGCTACTTACCTGTGGGACCTTCTTCGCTCTGTGCCTCAGTTTCCCCATTTGTAAATTGAGAGAACTGGAATAGATGGTCTCTGAGATCTCTCCCAGTTCAGTTCCAGAATCCTAGGTCATCCCTTCCTCTCCTTTTTCTGGGTTTTGGAGCCCCCGTCTAGTTCTATTCACTGCTCTCCGGGGAGTTGCTCTCTTGGCTTCTTCATAGCATCTCAGCCTCATTTTCTAGATGAGGCAGGTAAGTGACCTGCCCAAGATCACGTTGCTAAGGAATGTCTGAGGCATCATCTGCACCCTGGCTTGGAGTCATTCAGTGAACAGAGCCCCCAGCTGGGCTCTGGGAAGGATGCGAGGCTTCGATCAGACCTCAGCCCTGTCTCAGGGAGCTTTCTGTCTACAAGGGGCTTCAGAGACACCATGGGAGATTGGAGACACAGATCAGCCAAGGGGAAGGAGGTCAGGGGATGACCAGAGCTGGGACAACGGAGCAGATGCCTTCTCCCCCTTGTGCCCATCCTCCAGCCATTGGTGACTGAAAATAGAGTTTCCCCCATCTCCTTTGGGGATCCTGGCCTCCTCCCCACTTTTTGGGCTTCTAGTCTGCTCTGGGGCTGAGGGGCTTGTCTTCCCTCTTTCTATAAGGGCCCATGCAAAGGTGGGGAAAGGGACTTTCAGTTTCGGAGGAGGGATCTGATCTGGTCGCCCTTAGTCTGAGATGGAGAGAAGGGAAGCAAGCCTTCAGAGAAGGTTCCAAGTGAGCTAGGGTCTCTTGCTTTCTCTCTCTCTCTCTCTCTCTCTCTCTCTCTCTCTCTCTCTCTCTCTCTGCCTGGGCTGGAGATGGATTATGCAGCTGATGAAATCCTCAGCTTCTTTCCTAAATTGTGATCATGGGGCTTGGATTTTTCCTTCCCTCACAGTTCAGGCCCCTCATCCCACCCCAAGTGTCAGAGCAGTGTGGGCCCAGAGGTCCACGGCCACAGCCACGGTCACTGTTCTTCCTGGGGTCACTCACACTCCCATCTCCTGCCTAGACAGTCCTGGTACAACATGCTGTGCAGCCTGTCTTTGTCTCTGTCTCTCTCCCCATCTATCACAGTCACACATGTACCAGCTGGGGGAGGGCAGGGGGGCTGTGTCTCTCACTCTGTTTCACACCTCTCCCCACCCAGGTCTTCTCCCCCCCACTGGGGGGCACTGAAAGGGCCTTGGGAACAAAGAGGGGATGGAGGGGGCAGCCTTGCCAGAGCAGCCCCTCCCCCCACCCCAGGGGGCTGAACAGATACAGAATTTTCAATGAGCCCTGGGAGGCCTTGAAGCCAGGCAGGCGAAGGAGGGAGAAGAAAATGTTTCCAAAAGAGAAGATTTGTAAGTCAATGAGCCCCAAGCTCACCCTCCCTAAGTACAGGAGACTGACTCTACTTGTCTCACTTCCAGCCTCTGAGTTTGTGCTTATACGGAGATGTAGGCACAGATACCCGCTGTCCCATGTAACATGCAGCCCTGTCTCCCCGAGACTCTGCCCAGTCTGAGTCAGAGCACTGCTACGGGATTGGCTCTGGGGTCTAGGGTCTAGAGAAAAGGGGACAAAGCTGGGGGACGCTCCTAGACAGCTGAGGTGCCTCCCAGGGTTATAAATAGTGTGTCCTCGGTGGTGGCGGCTGTGGCAGGCATGTGAGGGCCTGCAAGGCGGCTACTCTGGGAGGGACTATTAACAGCCTGAGCCTAAAGTACCCTCCCCACAAAGGAACTCTCTAGAGGGCAATGATACCTCTGAGACTTCTGTGGATGGCTGGGGGGGAGATCTGTAGATGCCAATGAGCTTCTGTCAGGGCCTTGGGGGCTTCCTACATACTTATGTTGGGGGTTCTGTCTGCAGGGAATGGGCATATCCCTGAACATGCCCAAGCTCTCTTGGGGTAACTCATGTCTGATCACAACCAGAGACCTCTGATCTGATGTGCATTTGGTTTCCATTGTATCCAACTCTTTGTGCCCCAGGAGGGGTTTTCTTGGCAGAGAAACTGGAGAGCTTTTAGCCATTTCCTTCTATAGGCCATTTTACAGATGAGGAAACTGAGGCAAGCAAGGTGAAGGGACCTGACCAGGGTCACACAACTAGGAAGTGTGTGAAGCCCTGTCACCGACCATCTCTGTTCAAGCCTCAGTTTCCTCCTCTGAGAACTGAGATTAGCCTTCCTCGGCAGATATCTAAAGCAGGAGTGAAACAAGAGCGACCACTGTAGCGTGTGTGTCTGAGTTCACATAGAGCAAGGGAGCCGAGCAGCGCCACACTGGAGAGAATCCTGGATCTAGAGGCAGAAGTTTGTTGTCATTGGGTTTTCCAGTCAAGCCAATTCTCTGTGACCCCATTTGGGGTTTTCTTGGCAGAGATTCTAAAGTGGCTTGCCATTTCCTTCTCCAACTCATTTTACAGAGGAGGAAACTGAGGCAAATAGGGTGTCTTCTCAAGAATCACAAAGCTAGGAAGAGTCTGGGGCCAGATTTGAACTCAGAAAGATCAGCCTTCCTGTCATGAGCCACCTAACCACCCCGAAGTCAGGAAGACCTGAGTTCAAATATGGCATCAGACACTTACTGGGTCTGTGATTCTGGGCAAATCATTTCCTCTCAGCCAGCCTGTTTTTTCATCTGTAAAATGGGAATAGTACTGACACCTGCCTCTCAGGATTGTTTTAAGGGTCAAATGAAATACGGTGTTTAAAGGTGTGGTGTGTTGGCATGTCCGTGCAGGTTCGGTGGCAATATGACCACTACTTTTAACTCTGGGCTAGGTTGCCCCTTGGCCCCTCCAAGTGTTGACAATCTCGAGTGCCGGTTCTGGCCTCCTAGGTCGTCCAGTCTAATGTGCCCCCCAAGTCCTCTCTCTTGCTCTGTTCACCCCTAAACAGGAGGGGAAAGGCACAGGTTTCTAGTCTTCCACACAAACTCCAGATACCCCAGGAATGTTGGAGAAGCCTAGGGAGAGAGGGAGGAGTGCTTGTGACACCCCCTCACACATGAGCTGGTCATGGCAGATCCTGGCCCTGGGAACTAGGAAGTCTGAGGTCATCTTTCTGGGCCTGTGGGTAGTTTACTTCCCCTTCTGGGGCTCTGGTTCCCCCTCTATAAAATAGAAGGATCCTCCCTCCCTGGCTTGCCTGGACCACTATCCTTGGAGAACTGGGAGTAGCAGTGACCCAGCCTGAGGCCTTTGGATAGGGAAGAGTAGCCCAGAAGGTTGGAATTCCCAAAGGATCCCAGATCTTGTCTGAGAGATTGTCAGAGTTTTGGGCAGGTGGGCAGGGCAGCCAGGGTCTCTGAGCTAGGTCTTTGTTCCCACATTCCCGGCTCAGCATGTCTCACATCAGTCACAGACTGTGGGGTCTGGCCCACCTCTGTCAAGACCCTAAATTCTGAGACATGGTGACTTCTGGGACTTAGGGGGATTCCTGGCTCTGATCTCAGGGTGCTGCCAGTCTGAAGAGGGCACAACCAGGAGAGGGAGGGATGTGGCCCTCAAGGCCTTGAGGTGAGCAGTGGCCAACCCTTGTTCTTTGTCTCCACAGGGTCCTGAGGAGCAGGATGGCATCCTGCATGTGGACGTTGGTCCTGACCAGCTCCCTGTGGCACGTGGCTCACAGCTCCAGGCCTCGGAAGCTGGAATTTTTCCAGAGCGACACAGAGTTGAACCACCTGGTGATTGATGATGCATCAGGGACAGTGTATCTGGGGGCCGTGAATGCCCTCTTCCAACTCACCGCTGATCTCCAAAAGGTCTACAGAGTGACCACGGGTCCCGAGGAGGACAACAAAAAATGCACGCCCCCCATTGAGAAGAGCCAGTGTCAAGATGCCAAACTCATGGACAATGTCAACAAGTTGCTCTTGCTGGACCGGCCAGGCGGGCGGCTGGTAGAGTGTGGCAGCCTCTTCAAGGGCATCTGTGCCCTAAGAGAGCTTGGCAACATCTCAAATCGCATCTACTATGAAGACAGCAGTGGCGAGAAGTCCTTCGTGGCCAGCAATGACGAACGGGTGTCCACGGTGGGACTGGTGACCAGTGTGGGCAGGGGCGATGAGGAGAGCGGACCCGCTGAACGTGTGCTTTTTGTGGGCAAGGGCAATGGGCCCCATGACAATGGGATCATCATCAGCACGCGCCTGCTAGACCGCAAGGATGGCAAGGAGGCCTTCGAGGCCTACACGGACCACACGGCCTTCAAGGCGGGCTACATCTTGGCCAACACCCAGCAGTTTGTGGCTGTGTTTGAGGACGGTGACTACGTCTTCTTCATCTTTAACCAACAGGACAAGCAGCCGGCCAAGAATCGAACCCTCGTGGCACGCATGTGCAAGTATGACCCCTTCTACTACTCCTACTTTGAGATGGACCTGGAGTGCCACAGCAGCTCAGGGGATGTGTATAGCATCTGCCATGCGGCTTTCGTGGCCCCAGGGACTGTGCCCGGGGCAGGTCAGACGCTCTTTGCCACCTTTAGCAAAGATAGTAAGGGCAGCGGGGGCATCCTCCACTCTGCGCTGTGCCTCTTCAACTTGGGAGAAATCCACCAGAAGATGGAGGAGAACAGGAACAAGTGTTACTCGGGTACCCAGGGCAGTGGCTCCCAGACCTTCTACAAGCCCTTCCATGGGGATGTCCAGTGTATAAGCCATGGACCGGTAAGTCTACTAAAGGGGAGGAGTGGGGAGCGGGGGAGCAGGAGCCCCAAGGGACACCATCAGCCTCCCTGGAAAGGGTTGGTTGCCATCTGCATTCCCACATAGGCTGTGTCTGGCTACGGGACACAGTTGTGTTTGGTTATTCACCTACTTAGTAAGCACCTGCTGAATGCAAAACTATGCCCTTGGTGAGGAGCTCTCAGAGTAACAGGGATGATCTGCCATCTCCCAAGGTGGCACAGGAATGCAGGGGAGAGGGACACAAGAGAAGATGCAGCTAAGCTGCTAGCCCGGGATATGGTATGGGTAGTGGGAGGTGACCAAGCAGCTGTAGAGGGCAGGAAAGAAGGACAGACGGGCATCTCACTCCTCCCTGCCCTTCCTGCTCTGCAGTCCAGTCTGTCTTTCCGCTGTGGCTCTGAGCACCTGCCGTACCCCCTGGGGAGCCGCGATGGGCTGGTGGGCATTGCCACCCTTCAGAGAGATGGAATGAATCTGACAGCGGTGACAGTGACAGCTGAAAATGGGCACACCGTGGTCTTACTGGGGACGTCAGATGGTCGCATCCTCAAGGTGAGCCTGTGGCCCCTCTTCTGACTGCTGGACCCGAGGGGTGAGGATGGGAGTGGAGGTGATGCCAAGCCTGGGCATAGAGTGTAGTAGCGAGGATCTTCCCAGGCCAGAGGCCTCAGTCCTTCACGGATATGGAGGATGGCCTGGAGAAGATGCCCGGCTCTGTCCCTCCTGGGGGGGAGTGGACCAGGCTCCGGGAAGGGGGTCCAAAGGGTTCAGCCACAAGCCCCAGGACCTGCCTTCCTCTGCTCAGGTGTTCCTGACAGCTGATGGGATCGCCATGGAATATGGCTCAATCCTTGTGGAGCTCAACAAACGCATTGAGAGAGACCTGCTGCTGACTGCCAATGGGACCAATCTCTACGCTATGACTCAGGACAAGGTACCAGGCCCAGCCAATGGTCAAGCCCCAGCTCACAGCCCACACTGCTGATGCCCAGATGTTGTTAGGGCTGGAGAACAGGAGGATGGGCCTTCAAAGGCCATCCTAGGCCTTGTGTTGTGTTAGGGCCACAGGGGAGAAGCCCCAGGCCCTCTTCTCTCAGGGACCTTCCAGGCTGGGAGAAGAGGGGACTTAGCCTCGGGCAGAAGCAGAGGACCAAGCTGGGAGGCCCATGAGCTACCCAGGACTGAGCTGAGCTGTGGGAGCAAAGTTCAGGCTTCCTGAGGGATAGGTGTTTGGCAGGGTGGGTACAGTGGGGCTCGCTCTCCTTCCTCCTTCCTTCTTTGTAGAGCTAGGAGCTCCACATTGCTGGGGAACTACCCAGAATACCTCCACCCTTTCCTATGGCTTTGTCTGGGCTCTCTCCTCTCCCTTTCTCAGCTCCAGCACAGTGGGTGCCTGATAAGGGCCTAAGGCTGTGTGTGTGTGTGTGTGTGTGTGTGTGTACGCGCGCCTCCCTGCCTTTGTTGCTTTCTTTCCTTCTCTTATCTTCTGTTGTTCTTTCTTTCTCTGTCCAGGTCTCCCATCTGTCTCTCCCCATTCCCATTCTCTTTCTTGTCTTTCTTCTCTTTTTCTCCCTACCTCTCTCCTCTCTCTCTCTCTCTCTCTCTCTCTCTCTCTCTCTCTCTCTCTCTCTGTATCTCTCTCTCCTCCCCCTCTCCCCCTTCCTCTTCCTCCCTCTTCCTTTCCTCCTCCCTCTCCTTAGAGATAGCAGAGTAGCCAGGAATCTGGGTCACCTCACCTCCCTGGTACCCATGGTGCCTTTGTGGGGGTGGGGCAGTCAGCAGCCAGATTCATTGGGGGATCAGGGTTTACCTGGAAAATAGCCAGGATCCCCAGCATTGAGGGCAGGGGGGTGGTGCTAATGATATTCAGATCACATGCCAATGTGCAGGGCAGCCGCCTCCCCATTTCTGGGAGCAGGAACGGGTATAGCAAAGACACTGGGGAATTCTGGGGGGGGGCTGGTTGGGGTTGGGGTAACCCAACTCAGGCACAGGGAGTTAGCTTAGAGTCCCCCCTAGCCCCCAGGAATGAATAAGTGGCAGTTCACAGGGAGGGAGGAAGTGGTAGAGCAAAAGCCAGATTTTTGGATCCAGTTTGCCCTTGTTCTTCACTTTTGAAAGCTTCAACTCCCTCCTAGGACATGGGGGGCCCAAGCTGGTGAATGGGGCGGGGCCAGAAGGGGGGGGTGAGCTGCCTGGGGGCCTCTTCTGGGAGGGGGTTAGCAGAGAGCCTTTGGTCAGGCATGGAGGCTGGTGCTCCTGCTCCTCTGGTGTGCCCGCCTGGTCCTGGGCCCAGCTCCTACTGTGGGGAAGCCTGGAGCCTGGGCTCCCAGTAGATAAGGCAAGTGAGATAAGCAGAGATTAGAGATCCAAACCTGGGCTGGTACATAGCTATGGAAAGCTAATGTTGGAATGTAGGTTGGGCCCAGGGAGTGGGAGAGGGCCTTGAATGCCAGCTTCAGTGAGATTTGCAAGCTAGTGGAGAGAAGTCAGGTCAGGAAGCTCATTTTGACAGCCTTGGAAGGTTGGAAAGGAGAGGGGAGACTGAGGAATAAACTTCCCTTTCTGCGGAGGGTGGGGTCCCCTTGTTCTGAAGTTGAAGACAAGGCAGGGAAATCCTTGAGGCTTCCAGAAAAGCCCAAAGGAGAACCACGAGGCTCTTGATGGGGCTAGTGGCTCTGGGGTGAAGGGGATGGTCCTAACAGGAGAGCATGGTTTCCATACCCAGCTGCTTCTACTGATGGCTTAGTCTAGAGAGGGAAGTGAGATGTGGGTAGGTAGGTCTAGAATCTGGCCAGATTAGAACACAGGTCCCAAATGGGAGTCACCTGTGACCAGGGGCCTTCTGAGAGTCCCATGGGAGTCTAGAGTCAGGTTTGGGGATGGGGGAAGTGAAAAAATCAGAATGATGGGAGGAGGTTCTAGAACCAGGATGCTGTGGGTCCTTGGTGGGAAGAGGTATCTAGAGCCACCCTCCTGTGGCAGGGAGTCTAAAGCACTGGGGGCTTGGAGTCAGAATGATGGGGTGGGTGCTAGGGGGGTGGGGAGGTCTGTAGTCACAGACTTGTGGAGTGCGGGCTAGAGAGCCAGAGTGCTATGGGGGGGTGGCGTCTGGAGTCAGAATGCCGGGGGGATGGGGAGTTCAGAGACAGGGCTCGTAAGGACAGACATGCTTCATTCTTCAAGGTGATGGTGGCGAACTGGAGAAGCTCCTTGGCTTCCTTCCTCCTGCCCAGGCTGGAGGGCTCAGGGTCTCCCAGCCACCAAGATCCCCCCCCCCCCCCGACCTTTCTCCAGGTTTTTCGGCTTCCAGTTCAGGATTGTCTAAGTTATTCCACTTGTGAGCAGTGCCAGGATTCTCGGGACCCCTATTGTGGCTGGTGTGTGCTTGAAGGACGGTGAGTCATGGTGTTTGAGGCAGGGACAGGGGTGGGATGGATGCCCAGGGGACCCCTGGGAAGGTGACCACAGCCACTGGACTGAAGGCCAGGGACCAGATGTGTGATGGAGAGAAGGAAGGATACTGAGGGGGGGGGCCCCACCTGAAATTAGATGCTAGTCTGTCCTTTGGGGGGGGGTTCATAGAAGTAAATGGAGTTCTCACCTCACCTGAGGGGGAAGCCTTGGTCGGGACTTGCCCTCAGGAGAGTTCCTATTCTTAGTATGGAGCCCAGGTCCGTCCAAGGGGGAGTACGGATCTGAGAGGAGACAGTCTTGCTTCCAGGGATCCCCTGGTTTAAGGAAAGGAGGCCTAGTTTGGCCTGCCCTGAGGGGAGACCTAACACCCAGCTTTTCTACCAGTTGTACCAGGAATGTTGACTGCATGAGAGCAGAGGAGAAGAATCACTGGCTTTGGAGTCGGGGAGACTCCTGTGTCACTGTCACTAGTGCCCAGCCCCAGAACATGAGTCGCCGGGCTCAGGAAGAGGTATGAGGCCCAAGAGGACAGGACCCCTGGAGACAGCTGGGAGTGAGCCAGGGCCAGGCAATGGAAGAGTTGGCAGAAGGGGCAGGAGCAGTCAGGGTGGGGGCTTCTTAAAGATGGGGCACCCAAGCAGTATAAGACAAAGGCTTCCTGGGGAACTTCATTCCTGGTCTGGCACCTGCTCATTTGCCTTTCAAACACGGGGGGAATGGTTCAGATTGGGATTGACCCAGATGAGATGATGGGGTGTGTGGATCCACATCGGAGTCTGTGTTCTCTGTATATGAGCTCACTGCCCTTACAGGCCTCCCCTCCCTCTTCACCCCGTCTCCAGGTATATCTGACAGTCAACCCTCTCCCAGCTCTGACAATCAATGATGACCTTCAGTGTCGCTTTGGAGATTCACCGGCACACGCTGCCCGTGTGCAAGGAGAGACCATCATCTGTAACTCCCCCAGCAACATCCCCCCAACACCTCCAGGCCAAGGTCAGGGGCCCCCCTCCTCCCCAAAGAGTGAGGTTTCCCAGGACGGCCTCATTAAGCCAAGAAAGCCAGAAAGGGCAGGGTGATTGTGGTGACCGAAAGAGCCACAGGGAGAAAGAAGAAAGGATGGGGAGAGAGGGTGAGGAGGAGAGAGGGAGAACCCAAGAGGAGCAGGGAAATGGAAGGGCAAGGAGAGACACTTGCCCGGGGGCCTGGAGCCCCCCTCTCCCAATGGGATGTGTCCCAGGGTCACCTGGTGGGCCGACCATCCCCAGGGAAACTGAAAATAGGGCATTCCTGAGTCAGCAAGACCTCTGGGCCACACCTGTGCCCTGAATTCTTGGTGGGGAGGATGGGGTGGGAGAGGCGGGATTGCGAGAGACCAGGGGAGTCACTCTAGGACAGAGACCTGAGGGGTGGGCCAGGCCTGGGCAGCTGGCAGGACCTCATCCCACAGCAGTAAGGAGCCGCTGCCCCAGAGGCTCCAAGGGAACGTCAGCGAGGGCTCTGGGGACTGAAACGTGAGGCCGCTGGGCTTTGAGCTGCTCACCTGAGACAGGATCTGATAAAGGCCTTTGTGACAACAGATGGAGGCAGCCAGAAAACTAGGAGAGCGCTAGAGGGGTGGAGGGGCAGGCACCCCCCTTGTGGGAAGTGGCCATCCTGAAGGAATCAGGGCCATCAGGAGCCCCTCCTTGAGTGGGGGGAGCCTTGCATTTGGGAGTCTGGTTCAGGCATTTGGCTGTCAGGTCATACCTTGGAACAGAGCCTCATCTGTAAAATGGGTATAAGAACACTCACACTGTAGAAATGATGCAAAGCAATCACTCCACAAACTCCACAAACTGTAACCGGCTCTGCTGGGGCATTCAAAGACAAAACAAATACTGCGGGCAGTCCCTGCCTGCAAGGAACCTCCATTCTGCTGGACAAACACACATGTGCAAGACACACAAACATACACACACATTCATATAAGAAAAGACAGGTTAGTTGGAGCCTAAAGCATCTTCTCCAACTCTTGACCCTGGGCATGGCCCAGGTCTTCCCAAACTGCCTCCATGACTGGGGCCTAGAACCCAGAGGGATGACCCATAATCCCTGCCCCCATCCCTTACTTTGTGGGGCTTAGGAATGAGACCACAAACCCCCTTCTAAAGATTACAATAGCTCCTTGAACCCAAGAGCACAAAGATTGCTCCCATTTCACAGATGAGGAAACAGACTGAGGAAAGTCTTAGAAATGTAGGATTTAAAATGGAAAAGAACTTGGAGATCTGTTCATCCAGTTTACAGAAAAGCGGGTTGAGGTGGAGAGAATGGAAAGCACTTGGCCAAGGTCACACAGCAAGTTCACTTAAGTAAAGTCCAAGTCTCTCAGAGCACTATGTCAGGGAAGGACTGGCACTTCTGGAAAGCTCTCTTGACCTGCAATCAGGAGAGAGCAGGATCCAAATCATGGCTTGGTCCTTTTTCCAAACTGTGACCTTGAACCTCAGTTTCCCCATCTATCAAACTGGTCAGAAGATCCAGCACTGTCTGCTCCCCTCCACCATCATCAGAAGGAAAGCCCTTTCTAGACCTTCAACCTTCCTAGCAAGGGGGTGGAGTTTGGGTCACTCATCCCCTCCCTGCAGTAACCTGGCTGACTCACAGTGAGTTTGTGGGCCACTGGGCAGGAGGCTGAAGAAACCTCCAAAGAGAGGAGAGTCATTATTTCCAGGGTTGCTATTAACTCTCCCCACCCCTGCCCCCCATCTCCTGGGGGACCAGGAGTAGGCAGGTCACACCTGCCGTTCTACCTCCCACCCCCACACCCTTACCACACCTTTATCTGGCCTCTCCACACCGCTAGGCCTTTATCCTACCCTGCCACCCCTCCCATACTTTTGTTCTGGCCCCTCATTCCCCCCCCCCCCACTTGGCATGCCTTCCACCCTCTTAGAATCCCTTGTTCTCTTCAAAGTTCAGATCTTTTGGGAAACCCTTTCTGGTGTACCCAGCTGGTAGTGCCAAGCCTAGCCCCCACCCCATCACATTTCTTTTGTAGTAGATTATCTGTGAATGTGTCACTTCCCTCCACTTTGAAAGAAGCTCCCTGAGGACAGGCCTTGCTGTGGGCTTGGGCTCTCTTAGTCTCTCTCTCCCTAGGGCCTAGCCACTCCCAGAGGCTTGGTTGGTTGAGCAGAAAGGGATCTTAGAGCCAACCTCGAATATCCCCACTCATTTTACAGATGAGGACACCAAGGACCAAAGATGGGTGGCGATGTGCCTGGTGGGTGGAGGGGCCACCTACATACCAGCAGCCTCTGTTCCTTTCTCTGCAGACCACGTGCAAGTCCGGATTGAGCTCACCTTCTTGCGGAATCCTGTGTTCTTGACCTCTCACATGTATCCATTCTATGACTGCAAAGAGGCCATGAGTCTGGCAGAGAATGTGCCGTAAGTGTCACAGCCCAGGGTCAGTGGGGGGGAAATGACTCATCCCCATCCCCTGGCACTTGGGGGGCACAACTGATTTGGGGGCTGTGGTCATGAAGGCTTCCCAGGGGTCAAGCTGGGCTTCCAGGGCATCCATGGCTACAGTTCCCATGGGTGGCTCCTTCATTTGTCTGCTCCCCACCCCTAGGTGCATCTCTTGTGCCAGTAATCGCTGGAACTGCCAGTGGGACCTGAAGTACCATGAGTGCCGAGAATCGACTGCCAACCCTGAGGAGGGCATCATCAAGTCCCACATGGTAAGAGCAGGGCCAGACTGTATGGGGGGGGGGGTGGGCAACTGAGTCTCAAACTGTCCCAGACCCTCTGAGCCACCCCTTTCCCATCCATGTGACAGAGCTCACATCCCAGCCTTGTGGCCTGGTAACAGACATGAGGAGTGTAGGAGCCCTCTACACAGAAGGAATTGTTCAAGCATAGGGTATTCCATGGCCAAGGGAAGACAGGGAGAGATCCTGTCCTTATGGGAAACAGGGGCCAGGCCTTGTCTGGGGGGGGGGGAGTGGGGTGGGCAAAGTGGGGAAACCAAGGAAACCAAGCCTCAGCTCTCTGCTGATCTACCCAATGGCCTCTCTTTGTGGCTTTGAAATCCCTCCCCATCTCAGTAGCTTTGAGATGGGTCTGGCTATCTCTTTCAAAAGCAAAAAGCCATAAAATAATCTGAACAGAGTCCTGGAGCATCTGTGACCTCACCCCCCCACCACCACCCCAGGTTTATTTCTTCCCTCTAGAAACTGAAGAGTTAGCCTAGATGATTTGGAAGGTCCCTCCCAAGCCAAAGCCTATGGTTGTGATTCCCAAATTCACTCAAAATGGATGTCTCCCTTCCCCTGGGATCAAGGCAGCAGGAGGGTGCCCTAGAGACCTGGGGGACCTGCAGCAGCTAAGCCCTGCTTACTGGGGTTGCTGACTCTCTCTACAGGAGGAGAAGTGTCCCCAGTTCCTGAACCCCAGCCCACTGGTCATCCCCATGAACTACGAGACACTTGTGAACTTTGAGGGGAAGAACCTAGATCTATCAAGGGTGAGTGATGGCAACCTTGGTGGGCCCCTCTTGGAAGTCCTACACACACACACACACACACACAAAACTGTGACATAATTAGTGGAGGTGAGACTTCAGAGACTCCTTCCTGAGTGAGACTTTAGACCACCCTTCCTGTACTGCAGAGGATGAGCAGGATTTAGAATATCTCCCCATTTCATGGGGGATTTATTAAGGACTAGCCCCAGGCTGACTTCTGCCAAAGAACCCCAGTGCTAGCCCCTGGCCTTGAAGAGCTACCAGTCTATCAGGAGAGACAGCACATGGATAGGTCCTGCTACTCCAAGCTAGGTTCCCCTAAGTAACCCAGAGCTTCCTGCAAGGTGGGGTCTGGAGTGTCCTCTTCTCACACTCATCTCCACTGCTACCCTGAGCCATCCCCTCAGCCCCTCACAGGCCTAGGTTACTCTAGACTCTCTCCCCTTCCTCCACTGTCCCCACAGTTGCAGTGGTCTCCTCCCTAAGACTTTCCAGAGTTATCTGACCATGTCATTCAGCTACAAGACAGTGAGCAGGCTTTCCTTAGGCTGGAGCCCTAACAGGTCTCATTATTCCTCTCCACACCCTTCCCTCTTGCAGCCAGAACCACATTAATCTCTTCCTGCCATATATGCTGTATTCTCCAGCCTCCATTGCCTTTGCTCCCAAAATGGTCTCTTCTCCAGGAAGACTGTCCTGCTTTTCTCACTAATGCCTTATCCAAGTCAAGTGATACATTATATTTAGTGCAGGTCAACAGGTATTTATTAATCACCTACTATATACCCGACACTGAAGAGTCAAAGACAAAGGCAGAATAACCAGGGTAGCTGGGTGGATAGAGCACCAGTCCTCAAGTCAGGAGGACTTGAGTTCACATCCGGCCTCAGACACTTAATAATTACCTAGCAGCTGGCCTTGGGCAAGTCACTTAACCCCATTGCCTTCTAAAAACAAAACAAGAATACCATTATCTTCAAGTTTATACTGTCCTCAGTGATGGGGAATACCATATGTACATTCATAAATATAAAATCCACAAAGCAGTTGGGAAAAAGAAGAGGAGAAATTGTGTTAGAGAGGGTGAACATCCCAGAAGGAAAAAAGAAGACCCCTTAGAGGAGCCTGAGGGAGTTAGGGTTCTAAGGGGCAGAGATGAAGAGGGGATGGCATGTGTACAAAGGCATGGGAGCTGGAGATGAGATGGTGGGTGTGAAGATCAGTTAGCAGACTCTAAGTGAGGAAGAGAAGACGAAAAGGCTAACGTCATCCATGGACCCCTTCAGGTCTAAGGTTCCCCTCTGGAAACATTGAGAGGCAGCAAAATAGGCCAGGCAACCTGCATGGGCCTCAGTCTACCCCAACCCTGGGCCTTGGTTTGGTCCCCAGTCCAGGGGACTGCAGAAGGGCAGGGGGTGGAGACCCCGGAGAGCTCCTTGCCCCCTTCTCCCTCCCCAGGGCCTGAGTCTCAGCACCTGTGTCTTCATGTATATGTATGTCCCTTACTCCCTCAGATGGCATCCCTGCATGTGGGCAGCGAGAAGTTGAAATTTGAAGAGCCAGTGAGCGTGGGGGAGTCGGGCACCTTTGCCTTCACGACCCCCAAGGTATGGCCAAGTCAGACCATCCAGGGCTAGATGGGGAACCCAGGCCTGAGGGATGGATAGCAAACATGGGACTCAGTGGGACCATACTTGGTAGGTGAGGAAATGCCAGGGAGAAGGAGCCAGTCTGGAGGGCGGGTGTCTATTCCTTAGGTGAAACTGGAAAAAGGCCCAGGGAGCCAGGGCTGAGGACAGCAAGAAGTTAAGGGGGGGGGTGGGGATTCAGCCCTGCCTCTATGGACACAATGTAGCAAGCAGGGACCAAATTATGATACAATGTAGCTTCTTGTCCATCTTTGTGGCCAGTTTAGGGATACAATGTATCTCATTTCTCTTTTCCCCATAATGGTGAAGGGTGAATGTCTCCTGTATGGTCTACCAACAGTTCCTTCCATGGGTCTTAGTTTGTGGGCTTGGACCAGCCCACTGGGCAACAATGTGCCCGCCCATGTGCCTGGCTGGGCCCTTGGGGCTAGGTACTGCCATGGGCCACCCCTGGGACGGGAGCCCAGGAATACAGCACCTAACCACTGGGCCTCTTGCCTGGTTGGCTGTCTCTCATTTCTCAGTTATCCTATGATGGGAATGAGACGCTACCTCTGAATTTGTACATCAAGTCTTATGGGAAGAACATCGACAGCAAACTGGAAGGTGAGGCCTTCATGGACCAGGAGCTGAAGGCCCTGATGAGTGGAGCCTGGGAAGAGGTGGGGCTGGAGACCCAGGATGAGCAGGGAAGGGTAAAGGTGCTTAGAGCAGGGGCCTTTGTTCTTTCCACAGTGACTCTGTATAACTGCTCCTTTGGCCGAAGTGACTGCAGCCTCTGCCTGGCAGCCGACCCCACCTACAACTGTGTGTGGTGTGGGGGCCAGAATCAGTGTGTGTATGAGGCCCTCTGCAACAACATCACCACGGAGTGCCCAGCCCCTGTCATCACCAAGGTGAGGCATCTGGGTGGCTCCTCCCCATCCCTCAGGAACAGTCTTGAGAGGAGGGGGAAGGATGGACTTTGGCCTTGAATTTGTTCTCTCACTGCACATCAGTGGCTGAGGGGTTGGGGAAGAGAGGTGAGGAAGAAGGAAAGCACCTCCAGTGTGCCCTGGTTGGCTCCTGGAGTTGGAGCCTATGTCCCACCCTTCACTGGCACTTCACCCTCCCTGGCCTCCAAGGTCTGGGTGTTGTAGAATAATCAGAGGATTGTGGGTTCGTGTGGGGCAGACATGGGCAGGTGATGGGTTTTGGGGGGGAAAGAGGAGTGGTGGAAGACCCTTGAATCCCTAGCCTGCCTTCCCCAGGCCTCCCCAGTACTCACCTTTCTGGATGTTTGTCCCCAGATTAAACCCGAGACAGGTCCCCTGGGTGGGGGCATTCGAGTCACCATCCTGGGCTCCAACTTGGGCATCCGAGCTGACGACGTCAAGAGGATCACAGTGGCGGGCAAGAACTGTGATTTTGAGAAGGCCCAGTACTCTGTGTCCACCAGGTAACAGCCTGGAGCTGAACCCCCTCCCAGATCTGCCATGTGGCTACAATGACCCCAAAGGCTTTTCCTGGAGTGGTGGGAGGTCTCCTGACCCTCTTATTAGAAGAGGGGTATCTGAGGGTGAGCTGCAGGGCCTGGAAAAGTAGTACTGTGGTCCAGCCTTAACTTGCACATTTCTTTATTCTTCCTCGGCCCTCTGTATCTGGCCTCTGAGCTCCTTCTGGGCAGGCATTCGTTTTGTTTTCTCACAGGGCACTTACAGGGCACTCTGTGTCTACCTCAGACCAGGCCATGACAAGGGGAAGTTCCAGTATGGAAGCTCCCTCTACCCTGCAAACAGGAAGCACATCTGTGATTTATAATCATGTGTGTTGCTTGGAGGCACAGAGAGGTCAAGTCATTCCCCTCAGGTTGCACAGCCAACATGTCAGAGGCAGAACTCTCTCCACTCTGACAAGACACTATTTTGTCTTTTACAAGGCAATGGGGTTAAGTGACTTGACCAAGGTCACACAGCTAGGTCATTATTAAGTGTCTGAGGTCCGATTTGAACTCAGGTACTCCTGACTCCAGGGTTGGTGCTCTAACCACTGTGCCACCTAGCTGCTCCTGTCAAGCTACTTCTGAATTGAGGGGCCTGTGTGGACTCCATGAGGGAAAGGCAACGTGTGAATAGAGCCTGGCAGGGTGGGGAATCAGAGCTAAGCAAAGGGCCCAAAGGAGTGGAATCTATGACCCTACCTCCGCCCCCAGGATTGTCTGCACGGTTGATCCTTCTGAGGAAGCCATCACCGGGGGGATCGACGTGGACATCAATGGGAAACTGGGCCAGTCACCTCCCCATGTCCAGTTCACCTACCAGGTGAGTGAGGGGGCTGGCCCTCTGGGCCTGTGGGGGAGGGAGGTTCAGAAGGAAGAAGGAACATGAAAGTGTCTTCGGTGAAGTCCAAACCCCGGGAGACAGACACAAGTTGAGTACAGATGTACTCAATGGGAGCAGCGGCCCAGGGAGCCAGACTGGAGACTCGGGAAGCTTCAGTGCCCAGCCTCTGATCCGGGTCTGAGCACACATGCCAGTGGCTGAGTCACTGCAACAAGAATGCAGGAAGGAGAGGGAGTCATCTCTGTCTTTTGTCTGCTATGGCTCCCTGTTGCCTCCTGAATAATATCCAGCCTCCTCTAGCTGCCATTCAAGGCCTCCCACAACTTGGTGTTCCAAGTTGTTTCTAGCCCCATCTCATTCTGCTCCTCTCCAGACTCTCTGCTCCAGTGAAACTGGCCAACTCTCTCCCCTAGAGATGTATGACATCTTGTACTCTCCCTCTTCAGTGTTTTGCTCTCACTATCCCCTGTGCCAGGAATGTTCTCCCTTCCTCTCCTTATCTGATGAGCTCATGCTTTAAAGCCGTGTCCCAAGACTGAACCCTGAGCTGGGAACTTCTGTGCATTCCCATCCCTTTTCTAATGCTTTTATCATGTAATGCTGCTTCCTGCTGATTTCTCTGCTGGTATCTCTTCTCCCTCTAGACTGTGAGCTCCCTGGGGGCAGGCCCTTTGTCTCTTTAAAGCTCTGTATCTCCCCCAGGACACCCAACAATAAATGTGGGTTGAATTGTCTGTGTGTCTGTCTGTGTTTCTGTGTTGTGTCTCTGTGTATGTGTCTCTTTGTCTTTGTGTCCTTGCCAGGAGTGAAGGGTGGGTCACTCCTCACATGCAATCACTGAGTTATTCAAACACCCCCCCAAGTGACTCCACTGAGCAGGACTACCCTCCCCCCACCATAGGGCCCAGCTCTGAGGGAACTGAAAGTCAGCAGGACTCAGGGCAGGGCTCCTGACTTGGGCTTTGGGCCTCTCTCCTCCTCCCCAGCAACCAGTGCCCACAGAAGTGAGCCCCATCCAGGGGCCCCAGGCTGGCGGGACCACCCTGGTCATCAGAGGCTCCGATCTTGATACTGGTTCCTTCGAGGACGTCCGGGTGATTCTGGGACCCCCTGAGAAGGGTGTGCCCTGTAAGGTGTATGTATCCTCAGACCCCCGTCCTCCCCGGGGGTGGGAGGAGAGGAGCCCCCAGGGAGAGGGCAAGCAGGCTGCTCTGCCAGCCCAGTGACTCCCCTCTCCTTCTCCCTGCAGCATCGAGTTTGGACCTGAGATCCACTGTGTCACGGGATCCTATGAGGCCTTGGGGGAGGTCCCCATTCATGTCTTCTATGGTAGCTCCTTAGCCGTGGGAAACCGAGTCACCTTCACTTACCGGGAGAATCCTGTATTAAAGGCCTTTGAGCCTCTTCGGAGCTTTGTCAGGTAATGAGCCACACCCAAGTGCTGTGAAGGTATATAGAAACACCTGGAGGCATCTGCGGGTGAACACACACACACACACACACACACACACACACACACACACACAGACACACCAGCCCCCAAGCCTACCCCCTCAAATGTAACCATCCCAGAGTGAGGCTCTCCAGACCCTCCAGGCTTGTCTATCTCCCCTCCCCAGATCTAGGCCTACTGGGAATAGACAGGAGGCCTGAGGTAGGAGAGAAGGGTCTTCCGGAAACCAGTCCTTTCTCTGCTACTGCTGGGAAGGCAGAAAGAATGCAGTAGGGCAGGTTAGGGCACCTGTTGGGAAAACCCCAGGCCTGACTCAGACCTCTCCCTGCCTCTGCCCTCCTACGCGGGCCCAGTGATGCAGCTTTCCAGACAGCACCAACCCTCACTGAGGCTGCCCTTGCCATGGAATGGTGTGGACTGCTGGCATGTTCAGCTTTTTACCCCCATGATATGGGTGGCAGAGTCCAGCAGCTGATCTCTAAGCCACTTTGCCTGTGGTAGACAGACGTCTGAGACAGGGAGTGAGGGACACAACAGGGTGACTCACCCTTCTCTCCCTAGAGGGCTTGAGACCCAGCCCCTTCCTGCCTCTGAAGAATTTACAAATGGTATCACGGTAGTGGGGGCTAAGGGGTAGAGGGAGCCTCCTCAAACACAGGTGATCATGGGTAGCAGCATGCTAGATAACTGTTATCTGGTTGATCTGATTCCTAGGCCTCCCCATCCTGCTGCTATTAATGCTTTGCTCTTGTCTTTCCCAGTGGAGGCCGGAACATCAACATCACAGGCCAGGGATTTGACTTGATCCAGAACTTCTCCATGGTCGTAATTGCAGAACCACTCCGATCCTGGAGCAAGAGGAGGAAGAGGCAGGCTCGGAGCCAACCCCAGGCCATGAAGGTCCGTCCTGGACCACCCCCTCCCACCTGCCCTCTTCCAGTCCTGACACCATTCCCACCCCTCCTCCAACAACCTGAGCTCAACCTAGGGGGAGACAATCCCCAAAGTGAGCAGGAGGAAGGAGGTCCCAAGTCCCAGGAGTACCTGGTGGGATTTTCCAGAAGCTGGCTCAGGGGTCAGGTTATAATGTTTATAATCCTGTAGAGGATGTAGGTCACAGGAGAGAGGTTGGGGCTTGGCCGTTTGTCAGACATGTGCTTGGAGGGATCACTGCTTAGGTCTGGGGAGGGGTTGGAGCTTCCCCCCTCAGCCCAGGAGGCCCTTGATTCATCCATCCAAACCTCTGCCTGTAGCCAGGGGAATGGGGGTAGGAGGAAAGGGTATGATTTCTGCTTGCAGCCCATTCACTATCGATAGAAATGATCTTGGGAAGGGAAGCTTGAATGAATGAAGCCAGAGCTGTTCTGGCTCTGAGTGGGAGCCTATGTCTGGTGGGGAGGGGGGAAGGGAGGAGGGGAGGGAGAGGGTTCAGTTGCCAGTTGGGTTTATACCTAACTTTGAGGACACGGCTACTGGCAGATTGCTCCAGGGTCAGAGATCTGGTTGTGGTGGGCCCCAGGGAGGTGCAGCCAAAATCAGTTCTGGGGCCCCAACAGGTTGAGGAAGGATGGGCTGCCATCCCTTGTAACACCATCTTATCTTGAACCACAGGTGGTGGGCACCACGTATACCCGATACAGTGACACCAAAGTTGTCTTCTCATCCCCCCAAGTCCCCGATGAACCCGAGGCCTACAACATCACCACGCTCCTCCAGATGGACGGCCACCAGGTCCTGCTGAAGACGGACGCAGGGGCCTTTGAGTACGTCCCAGATCCCACCTTTGAGAACTTCACTGATGGAGTCAAGAAGCAAGTCAACAAGCTCATTCATGCCAAGGTGAGGAGACAGAGACCTGTCCTCAGGAAGCTTATCCTCTGGGGACAGCCATGATAGGGGCACTAAGAACTTTAATGACTGACTTTCATTGATGAGAGGGAGGTCCAGTCAGGCTGGAGCAGCCAAGGAAAGCCTCAGCTTCCTTGTCTATAAATGAATGGCTTTGACCAAGGTGCTCTCCAAAGTTCTTCCTGTCCCCAGGTTTTCATGTCCCATACCCTTTGGGGTTTGATGCAGCTCTCCCCATGGAGCAGGGTCTTCAGGGATTGTAGGGCAAAGGACTAAGCCAGCCTTGACCTTCTATTCACCTTGTTCTATCTGTCTCACCTCCCTCCCCCCCACCCCCATTAGGGCACCAACTTGAATAAGGCAATGACCATCCATGAGGCAGAGGCATTTGTGGGTGCTGAACGCTGTTTCATGAAGACACTGACTGAGACTGACCTGTACTGTGAACCCCCTGAGGTGCAGCCACCCCCCAAGAGGCGGCAGAAGCGAGACACTACTCACAACCTGCCCGAGTTCATCGTAAGTCATGGGGTGGGGGGGGCACCCAGAGGCCCCCAGCTACCTAGAGAATCAGCTTCTGAGAGATGCTTAAAGGGTGGGCTAAGGGGAACCTTGCTTCACCTTTGAAGCCCAGGGAAAGGGGCAGGCGGGCAGGAAAGGGAATGAAGGAGTTCTCCATACTGTGAGTTCCTACATTTGTCTGTGAACCACTGACCTACTGGTTAGAAGTCCTTATCTTGTGTGGTGACGTTGGGCTAGCCTGGGGTGCTTGCCCATATGAGTCCTTATCTGTCTTGATCACACACAGGGGCCCGCTTGGGCCCTTCCACCCTCTGGGCCCATGGTTTGGGCTTCCAAGTACTTTACCTGTTGGGTGCTGCCAAAGTGAAAGTGACTTAGATCCTGTGCTGCCTCCTCATGGCTGGGAGGTGTCCTGCACCCACTGAGTGCAGGCCAGTGAGGCTTGAAGGACTCAGTAAGCTACCCCCACCCCAGGGGACCTTCAGTATCAAGCCCCACTGACCCAATTATGTAATCCCCTCTCATGAAGGTAGGATTCCATGTAGAACAGCTTCACCTATTATGTCCATGTGGTGTGTCCATGGTAGGGAATTCCCCACAGTGTGGCCACACGTATGTGGCCTACATACTAAGCAGGGCTGTCCTTTGGGGTCCAGGTGAAGTTTGGTGCTCGGGAGTGGGTCCTAGGCCGAGTGGAGTATGACACACGGATGGGCGACATGCCCCTCAGCATCATCTTGCCCCTGGTGATCATCCCCATGGTGGCCATCATCGTCTTCTCCATCTACTGCTACTGGTGAGGCTCCTCCCTCCCCATTCCAGGCTGCCTTGGGTCTGACCTCACTTCCTCCTGCTCACCCTGATCCCATTTCACAGGCATGGCCAGACTTAGACTTCAAACCTCATCCCCAAACCACTCCTTCCTTTCTCTCCCTTGGACTCCAGGGCATCCCTACAATTCCCCAACATTCACCTTCCAGAGAAGATAGGGTAGATGGATGATCTCAAACCGCAAATAATCCCAGAGGCTTTTGTTTACCTTCCCTACCCCTAAAAGTTAGGCTTGGGCCTAGGGTACTGGGGGTGGGGAACACTGATGGGTCACCCCCAAAGTAACAGAGCTTTCTCTACATGGCAGTTCCCATTGTCTACCTCACCCACTACTAGGTCTGAGCCTGGGGCCATGGCACCCCCTTGCCAATCCCTCAACCTCCATTTCTATCAGGTAGGAAAATGGGTCCAGGGCCATTAACCATCTGGGTCTTTGCTTCTCCCCAAAGGCGGAAGAGTCAGCAGGCTGAACGAGAGTATGAGAAGATTAAGTCTCAACTGGAAGGCCTGGAGGAAAGTGTCCGTGACCGCTGCAAGAAGGAGTTCACAGGTAGGGGATGGGCCCGGCAAGGATCTTTTGACAGCTTATTCTTGGGGAGAAGGGGCATGGTCAGATCAGCTCTGGGCAGCTGGGCGGCACGATGGGCAAAACACTAGGCCTGAAACAGGAAGACCTGAGTTCAAATCTGACCTCAGACACTCTTAGCTAGGTGACCCTGGGCAAGTCATTTTACCTAGTTTGTCTCCGTTTCCTCATCTGTAAAATGAGCTGGAGAAGGACATGGAAAACCACTCCAGTATTCACCAAAAAAGCCCCAATGGGGTCACAAAAAGTCAGACCCAACTGACAACCACTGAACACAAGATCAACTCTTAGGGCAAAGGCAGAATGAGGGAGATGCTGAGGAGAAAGTCAGAATGACCTGACTAGCCCAGCCCTTGGGACTGCCTGTCCTACCTAGTCCTTCACACTCCCTGATGTTGTGGGGACCCTACAGTAACAACTGGTCCTTCATCTTCCTTTCCCAAAAGTGGTACTGCCCCCTGGCTCCATACCCCCTTCTGGAGTCCCTAGCAGCACTAATGCCCAACTCCCTCTTTGGAAAGGTCTCCCCATCCTGAGTGCCCATTGGCACCTCTGGGGCAGAGGCAGGGGAGGGGCCACTGAGGATCAGGTCAGAGGAGGGTCAGTAGGCTGAGGGGGTCCCACATGATAAGACGTGAGTGGGCAGGAGTGGACAGTGAGCCCCCCAGGGCCCCCCAGTCCAGGCCTGACTCCGGAGATTCCCCACAGACCTGATGATTGAGATGGAAGACCAGACCAATGATGTGCACGAGGCCGGGATCCCTGTCCTGGATTATAAGACCTACACAGACCGAGTCTTCTTCCTGCCTTCCAAGGATGGTGACAAGGACGTCATGATCACAGGGAAACTGGACATCCCCGAGTCTCGCCGGCAAATAGTGGAGCAGGCTCTCAACCAGTTCTCCAACCTGCTCAACAGCAAATCTTTCCTCATCAATGTGAGTGGCTGCGGGGCCGGGGAGGACATTAGAGCAGGGAGCCAGAGGAAGGAGCAGGCCCAGGCCCTGCCCTCAGAGAGCTTCCAGTCTAGGGGGTCAGAAGAGGAGGAGGGGGAGGAGAGGGAGGAGCAACCTCAGGCCCTGCTCTCAGGGGTAGCAGTCAGAAGAGGGGCCACCTCAGCTCTAGTCTGCCTGGGTGCCCACCCCACCGAGCACAGAGAGAATCCCCTCACTTCAGTCAAATTCTATGAACCCCTCCCCTCCAAAGACTGGAAGGAGCTCAGGAAGTAAGGCAAAGGAAAGGCTGATAGTGGACAGGCTTCAGTGGGCCTTGTTGCTTCTTCTGTCCCTGTGCCTTGTGCTAGCTCAGGGTGCCTGGGTGGGCATGTGTCTCAAGGATGAGAGATAATGGGCATCTCCATGCTCTGCCTACCCCCAGTTCATCCACACCCTGGAGAACCAGCGGGAATTTTCAGCCCGGGCCAAGGTGTACTTTGCATCCCTGCTGACAGTGGCTCTTCATGGGAAGCTCGAGTACTACACGGACATCATGAGGACGCTCTTCTTGGAGCTCATGGAGCAATATGTGGTGGCCAAGAACCCCAAGCTGATGCTGAGGAGGTACTGGGGGCTATTGGGCTGGGAGAGGTCATTACTGACCGGGTCATGGGGTAAGGATGTCATCATGTATGTGCATGAGACATATGTGACATGTGGGGACCTGTCATGGGGTGTGTCACATGCTGGGCATGTCATCATGTGTGTATGAAACAGGTGGGAGACTCCCATCATGTGTCACATGAAGGATATAGCATGCATGTATGTGAAGTATGTAGTGTCTGGCGTGAGAGATTGTCACAGGATGTATCACGTGGTTAGGGTATCATCATGGTTGGGGGGCTATCATGGTGTGTCCCAGGTGAGGATGTTGTCATGTATGCGCATGAGACTGTGATATGTGGTGGAGATGGCTGTCGTTGAGTGTCTGAAATAGACCGGACAGTGACCGTTACCGTTCATTGTATCCATGGTGATGTAAGAATGATCCCGGGTTGGGTCTCTAGGGACTCAAGTGGCTCCAAGGGACTATCGGTCTGTCTGGGCCACGTGTACCAGGCACCCTGCCAAGGGCTGTCAGATTGATTAGGAGAAACCGCTGCTAGCCCACTGTCCAGGCTCGAAAAGTGGTGGTTGACCTGGGTTCTTCCCTCTCCCACCTCATCCAGACTAGTTCTGCCTCTTTCTAGCCATGTGTCCTTAGATAAGTCTCTTCTCTAGGTCTCTGTCTCCTCACTGGGGGATGAGTCCCTGCCAGCTTACATGTAGGAGCCTGTCTTGCCTGACCTCCCAGAGTTCCCCTCCCCATGACCTCTGCCCTCTTGTTAGATTGCCAAGTCCTTGAGAGCTGGCCACTCTGCACATCCAAGTTGAAGGATGTGCATCCTGTAAAGTGAACTCTGTGTGTGTGTGTGTGTGTGTGTGTGTGTGTCTGTGTCTGTGTCTGTGTGACAGAGAGACAGAGAGACAGAGAGACAGAGACTTTACTGACTCTGAGGGCCCTCAGGAGGGAAAATTACAGGAGCTGGGTTAGAGACTCAGTTCTGATGCTTATTCTGTGATTACAGGCAAGTCACTTGACTTAGCCCTCAGTTTCCCTCTCCAAGGAAAATCCAAGGGGTGGGTGGCCTAGATTTTCTCTAAGGTCTTTCCAGCTCCACCCCATGATGGTCAGTCACTCCTTCCCTGAGGTCACAGGCTGGCACATCTTTGAGGTGGATGGTACATGGGGAAGGAGGCTGAATCAAGTGGGGAGAGGGGCCATCAAGCTCCGGCCTCTCCTGTTCAGCACTGGCCAAGGCTAAGCAGCCTCCCCCACTGTGTTGCTGCCTCCAGCACAGGGCTGGCTCCTGAGCCCCTCTGCCCACCTTCTGTTTCCAGGTCTGAGACAGTGGTGGAGAGGATGCTGTCCAACTGGATGTCCATCTGTCTATACCAGTACCTCAAGGTGAGATCAACTGGGTCCCCTCCATCTTGGGGGGGATGCCAGGACCTCCAGGAACCCTTCCTAGTCTCATAGGTTGCCCTGTGGCAGAGCTGCCATCTGTGCAGCCTCTGCCCCTTCTGGAGCTCCCCAGGGGGCCAAGCAGGAACCCACAGAGGCCCGAGCTACCAGGAGAAGCTGAATTTACTGCCTGGGAGTGCCTGCCTGGCCTGGCCCCCATCTCCTGCCCCTCTCGAGGGCCCAGGCTGACCCAGCATCCTCTTCCAGGACACCGCCGGTGAACCACTTTACAAGCTCTTCAAGGCCATTAAGCACCAAGTGGAGAAGGGCCCCGTGGACGCGGTGCAGAGGAAGGCCAAGTACACCCTGAATGACACGGGGCTGCTGGGAGATGACGTGGAATACATGCCCCTGGTGAGCGGTAGCCCCCACCCCCCCAGCTCTGCTCCTGGCCATCTCAGCCCTACCCCCTCCTTCCTGGGTGGTCTTGACCTTGAGAAATCACTTCCTTTCTCTGAGCTTCAAGTTATCAAATGAAGGGTTGAGGTAGGCATCCACATTCTCAATCTCAGTTCCTCACAGACCCACCCCCAGTGGCATAATCTCCTCTGATCCTCATTGTGGCCCTCCACATCTCTGCCCCACCTCCTGACAATATCTCCCCCACAGTCGGCAGCTTCCACTGACATTCCACATATCCTGAGCGCCCGCCCCAATCTGGGCTTCCCCATCCTGAGCTGGCATCCTCTGCTCACACTGTCCTTCTCGGCCTTGGAGTCCTGGCAGGGAGGGAACTAAGCCTGCCACAGTGGGGGGAGGGGGTAGAAGGCGTTTGGGTCCTGAATGTGAAGGACCTCGAAGGCCAGGTTAAAAAGGGGAATGAGTAGGTGTGTATGGGTAAGTGTGTGAGAGAGAGTGTCTTGGATATCCATATAACTGCAAGCCTATTTAATAAGTCTGTGTGTTTGCGTGGGGGGGGGCACAGGGTAGGCGCTCTAAGGGCCAGACACATGTGTGTGATGGCTCGTGTGACCCAGGTGGGGCCCACTGTGCATGCCTAGTGGAGGCTGGCGAGTGCATGTCTGCCAGATTTTCCATCTTTGCTTCATCCATCATCCTGGGCTCTTGACAGCTGCTCCCTCCACTCCTTCCCCAGGCTGCCTTCTTGGGCCCTGAAGGACAATCTTTCTAGTTCCCAGAGTGGGGAGGAGGGCTCTGGGCCTTGTGGCTCCTTTGCTGATGGGACTGTTTCTTGGTCCTCATGGAAGCTGGAGCCTGAGAAATGTGTGCCCTTCCAGCCCTTCCTAATTAAAAATGTACCTGGAAGCAAAACCCTAATGAGGCCTGTCCAAGGACATGGCAGGAGAGACCAGACGTGGCCCTTTTCTCTTTTCTGGGCCTGGAGCCCTCACCAATGTCAAGATCAAGATTATCCTGGCTAAGGAGGAGACCAGATTTATCCAATCGACCTCTCCTCTCTGCCAAAGGGATTCAGTGGGAGGGTAGGGAGAGCACCCTGGGGGGGGGCAGGAGCTGAGGGGAGATGCCACCCTGTTCTCTGGGACCCCCATCACCCCAGGCTCTGCCCTTAGGGAGCCTCCAGTCAGGGAGGAAGAGAGGGGCAAGACAGGGTTTGGGGAGTGCCAGCTGGAAGGGCCGGAGGACCCTGAGGGCCCTGGCCCTAACCAACGCAACCCTCTGCCCACAGACCGTGAATGTTATCGTTCAGGAGGAAGGTGTAGATGCCATTCCCGTCAAAGTCCTCAACTGTGACACCATCACCCAAGTCAAAGAGAAGATCATTGACCAAGTGTACCGCACACTGCCCTGCTCGAGGTGGCCTAAGGCGGAGAGCGTTGTCTTGGGTATGCCCCCACCTCAGACATACCACATGCATGTATATATTCCACACACATGGACTGGCGAGGCAGGCTCAGAACCAGGACATCCTGAGTGAAAGGGAGAAGGAATTTTTTGCATGATCAGTCTAGGAGGGCAGATGGGTAGGAAAAGAAGCCAAGAAAGCTGAGTCACCAAAGCTGAGGGAGGGAGGAAGAGCCAAGGGGGCAGCAGTGCCAGGCCAGGAGATGAAGGAGGCTCTGGTGGCCTTGGATTGAGAGGGAGGAGAGCACTGGTGACCTTGGAGGACACTTTTAGGAGATCCATGAGCTCAGGAGCCACAACCACAAGGAGTAGTCAGGAAAATGAAGGCAGGGAGGGGAGAAGCTGGCCAGACTGCAGAGGGGGAGCTCGGGCCACGGTATGTTCAAAGACACAGTTTCCCAAAGATGAGCCTATTTAGAGGCAGTGAGGAAAGAGAATGAGGGGGAGAATGGGGAGAGAGAGAGATAGGAGGAAGGGAGAAAAAGAAGGCAAAGAGGAGAGAACAGAGGGAGGACACTATTTAGGGGACAAGCTGCTGGCCTAGGAGGGCTTTGAAGTCCTACAGTGGGAGGCCAAAGCCTCCGCTATGAATCAGCAGAAGCAGAAAAAGATCGTCGTGTCCAGAGCCCAGTTGAGATCAGTTAAGACAAGATGCTTATGGTTGGTTTGGTCATGTGACTTCTCTAGCCCAACAGCCCATGAGGGAGGAAGGGGGGAGCTGTCCAGCCCAGGCTGAGCAGGGTGAGGATGGGGGAGATGGGGGAGATGAGGCAGGGGAGAGAAGGCAGTGGACGGGGCTCAGATTGGGAGGGGGAGGCAGGTGTGAATATAGAGGAGTGAGCACACACACACACACACACACACACACACACGGGTGAGGGCCCAGAGGGCCCAGGAAGAGGGAATCATAGGCTGAGGAAGAGATGGAAGAATGGGGGGCTGTACCCCAATAGTAGCCTCTTCAAGTTCTGGGTCATGGAGATAGCAGACATAGGAGATGGAGAGATAAGATGTAAACTGGCCATCCCTTCACAAGGCAAGGAGGTTGAACTGGGAGTCTGAGCCGTAAGAGGAAAAGGGCAGTGGGAATGGCAGAGTCCCAGGTGGAAGACCCAGGCCCTACCCTTAGGGTGCACCAAGCGGGAAGGGGAGCTCCAGGTCTTCTTCTAAGGGAGCCAGGACACACACACACACACACACACACACACACACACGTGTGTGCACGCACACAAGAGAGGTGCAGGTCCAGAGCTGTGGGGGATGAAGGGGTGTTTTCAGCTAGCTAGATCAGGAAAGCTCTTCAAGAGGAGGCCCTGATCAAGGCTTTGAAGGCCAAGTGGGAGCCTGGCCGGGAGGTGAGAGAGAGAGCAGGCCCCATTCTGGATGGATTTCCTCCAGCCCCTGGAAGGACTGATCTCTACCTGATGAGGGCCCCATCATTCTCCTTTGGTAGAAGTCTGACCCCAAACTCAGAATGTCCTCAGACCTCCTAGGCCCCATGCATGACCGACATAGCCTGAGATGGGTGCTGGGGGCCTGGGCGGGGGGGGGGGGGGGGACTCAAACAGAAAATCTTGTTTGGGCTGAAATCCTTCCAACTAAACAAGCATCAAACCCTTAGGGAGGGCCCACTGTGTGATAGACATCTCACTCAGTTCTGGGGACACAGGGACAGAAGTGCTCATGAGTCACTGCCATTATCTATGGTAGATACCAGACCAAGCAGGTCTGGTGGTGGGGTCCAGGGTCCACCTGACCTGGATGTGCCCAGGAAGCAGGACGAGCCTCGTTCTAAAAGTAGAACCTTGAATGAGGCACATTTGTGGGAGGGCCTCATGCCCCCAAATGAAATGGGCTGCTTGAAGAGGTAGTGAGGTCCCCATCTCGGGGAGGCTTCAAACCTAAACTAGCTGACTACTTGCCTGAGAGGATGGAAAGGTGACTCCTGCTCAGGCCCAGGTTAGCCAGGCTGTCCAAAAATAGCTAAGTTAAGATTCCTTTGTCCTTAAAATGGGTCACCTGCGCCCCATGATATGTGATGGTACCTATGTGAGTTGAGCTGTTTCCCCACAGAGTGGCGGCCTGGATCCACGGCCCAGATCCTGTCTGACTTGGATCTCACTTCCCAGCGAGACGGCCGCTGGAAACGGATCAATACCCTCATGCATTATAATGTAAGTGTGACCAGCCTTCCCTTCCCCCAGCCGTGCCCCTGCCCCCATCTCCTGGGTCCCTCACCCATGTCCCCCTAAGCCATGCGCTATGGTTCCATGACAGTCATGTCCTCTCAGGTCCGGGACGGAGCCACCCTTATCCTTTCCAAGATGGGGATCTCCCAGCAACCTGAGGACAGCCAGCAGGACCTGCCCGGAGAGCGTGAGTCTTCCCTCTTCTCCTTCCTTCAGACTCTGTGTCTGGATAAGTCATTTACTTTTCCCTCTAGCCTTGGAGGTTCCAAGCTCTCAGGCCCCTGGATGGGGCCCCCTGGGGCTGCCACCCTGGGGCTTCCTCAGCAGAATCCTTGTTTCTGATTCTTCCTCCCCAGCCCCTACTACAAAGCCCGAATGAATCCCTAGTGGTTTGGAGGGCATGCTCCTGGGGATCACTGAAGGCCCAGCCTAGGCCCCCAACCCTTCAGTCCAACCTCTCCCCCACTCCAGGCCAAGCCCTTCTGGAGGAGGAAAACAGAGTATGGCACCTGGTGAGGCCTACCGATGAGGTGGAAGAAGGAAAATCCAAGAGAGGCAGCATGAAGGAGAAGGAGAGGACCAAGGCTATCACGGAGATCTACCTGACCCGCCTACTCTCTGTGAAGGTGAGCACCCCAAGCCGCCCAGGCCCCCCCGTGGGCATGGAGACTGGGCTCCTGCCAGTGGCGTCTGTCTGACTGGCACTGGCCTCTGATGCGGCAACTCCCTTCTGTCCCACAGGGTACACTGCAGCAGTTCGTGGACAACTTCTTCCACAGCGTCCTGACCCCCAGCCCGACCGTCCCGCCAGCCGTCAAATACTTCTTTGACTTCCTGGATGAACAGGCAGAGAAACATGAAATCAAGGATGAGGACACAATTCACATCTGGAAAACCAACAGGTGAGACTGAGAGGGCAGGGGACCCTAGCCACATCTGAAAAGCCAGGACCGGATCCATTTTACTGTCATTATGGGGTCAAGGGTGGCCCTGAATTCAACTCAGTCGTCCTTTCCTGTCCATTCCTGCACACTGGAATATACCCCCTGTCGTCGTACTATTTGTCCTCCCTCAGTTTACCCTCTGTGGTTTACCCCCAAGTCTGCCTCTCCATGGCCTCTTCCTAAGTCTGCCTCTCCATGACCTCCTTCCTCAGTTTACCACTTCGATTCTGGGTGAATATCCTAAAGAATCCTCACTTCATCTTTGATGTCCACGTCCCTGAAGTTGTCGATTCCTCCTTGTCTGTCATCGCTCAGACGTTCATGGACGCCTGTACTCGGACGGAACACAAGCTGAGCAGGGTAAGCGAGTCCCTCGGGACAGGGCCCTCCCCAGACCCCTCCCCCACCAAACAACAACGTTTCCCTGGTCCCTAGTTGCTCATTCTCATCTCCCCATCCTCCATGGGTGTTGAAAACTACTGAGAGAAGAGGGTCTCCCTGAGGCTGGTGCTTTGAATCCATCCAAGACCAGCAGCCGGGGAGGGGCTTCTTCCCAATCTTTACTTTAATTGGTTGGAAAATCATGCCCAGCCCCTCAGACACCCAGGGTGGAGACAGGGAGATGCATTTTACAGCCCCAAACTTCAGCTTGTAAGGACCCTAAGGTCCGAGATCCAGAGCTAGAAGAGAGTTGAGAGGTCCTTGAGTCTGGCCTCCTCATTTTACAGCTGAGGAAACTGAGGCACAAAGCAGTGATTTACCCAGAGTCACAAGTTCTTGTTTTTCGTTATCAAAGAAGATCAAAATGGCATCACAATGTTTGAGACAAATGCCAGTGTGTCCTATACGATCAGACCAATCCGCGAGCTCAGAATGCTGTAGCACATGTTGGGCACAAATAGTCCATGTGAACCCCTGGGGTGGGTGTTCTAAGCTTACGCTGAGTAAGTTTGAGCTGCTTCCATTCTGCCATCCTCGTAGAACTCAGCCCCCTCACTAATTAGGGCACGCCATACTGGACAGTCCTGTGCCAGGGTCTCCCATGCTGTACAATCAATTAAATTCTTCAGTGAGACGTCCAGGGTGTCTGTGATTTACCCAGAGTCACACAGTAACTCCCGAGGGGAGCATTTGAACTCGGCTCTTCCCGGCCAATGCTTTATCCACAATACCATCTAAGCTGTCATTGGGAAGTGCAGAGACTGGGGAGGCGCTTCACTGTGGGTATGACTGGATGTACTTTGATCTTATTTTTATTACTATCATAATTTTTATGGGGTTTTTTGATTTTTTAAATTTTTATGATCATTTTCATTACTATCACCTTCATTTCCCAATAATCTTCTCTCTCCCTTCTACCAAGCGACCTATCCCTGTAACAAAGATTTAAAAAAGAAAGAAGTGAGAGGAAAAAAGACATTATTGTCTTTCAGTAGCACCTCTTGTCAGGAGACTTGGGATCTGGCCTCTCCTCAGTGGCCTCCTGGCCTCAGTTTCCAGATGGGGAAGATAATCCTCAGAGAAGCCAGATAGTCACATATAGAGATAGGTCCCAGACTAGAATTCAGCTGGTCTTCCAGGAGCCCACTACCCATCCCCTACACCCACCCACCCACCCCACCCTCCATAGTGTTTGGCTGCAGTTTTGGGTGGAGCCAATGGCTCTCAGGACTTCTAGGAAGTGCCAGAAGTTAACTCCCTGCACCCCAAATGAGCATCACTCATCCCTCCGCCTCCTCCTCTCTCCATCCCCCACCCACTTTCCCCCTCATCCCTCCTCCACCACACCCTGCCCACCTCCCCTGCTCACCCTTGACCTTCTCCCCTAGCAATCCCTTGTGCTTGGGAACCATGATCTGGGTTTGAATCTCTTCCCCTCTCCAGATCTCCCTTTTTTCAACTATCACATGGAGAGAATAAGCACCACCCTTCCTCGTTCCAAGGTTGCTACCAGCAGGTTCATAGAGAGCGCCTTGGGAATAGTTTGTCCATCAGATCTATAGAGAGGGAAGAATTTATGATAAAAAAAAAAAAAAGAGAGAGAGAGAACATTATGAAATGCAAAATGGATTATTTTGATTACATTAAATTGACTAGTTTTTTCACAAACAAAACCAATACAACCAAGATTAGAAGGAAAATAGATGTGGGAAAATTTTTACAACCACTGTTTCTAAAATATAGAGAACTGAGTCAAATTTATAAGAACATAAATCACTCCCACGTTGATAAATGGACAAAGAACACAAACAGGCAGTTTTCAGGTGGAGAAATTAAAACTTATCTGTAGTCATAGGAAAAAAAATGCTCTCAGGCACTATTAATTAGAGAAATGCAAATTAAAACAACTCTGAGGTATCACCTCACACCTATCAGATTGACTAATAGACCTGAAGAGAAAAATGATCAATTTTGGAAGGGATGTGGGAAAAATGGGACCCTAATGTATTGCTGGTAGAGTTGTGAACTGATCCAGCCATTCTGGAGAAACTAATCATACATATTCTTTGATCCAGCAATACCACTGCTAGGCCTATATCCCAAAGCGATCGATGAAATAAAAAGACTCATGTACAAAAATATTTGTAGCAGCTCTTTTTGTGAGGGCCAAGAATTGGATACTGAAGGGCTGAACAAGTTGTGATATAGGAATGAATATGGAATATGGGATCTATGATAGAGCACTATTGTTCAATAAGAAAGGGTGAACCGATAGTTTTCAGAAAAACCTGAAAAGGGGTGGCTAGGTGGCGCAAAAGGGGGCAGCTAGGTGGGGCAGTGGATAGAGCACCGGCCCTGGAGTCAGGAGTACCTGAGTTCAAATCCAGGCTTAGACACTTGATTAATTGCCTAGCTGTGTGGCCTTGAGCAAGCCACTTAACCCCATTTGCCTTGCAAAAACCTTAAAAAAAAAGAAAGAAAAGAAAAGAGAAACCTGAAAAGGGGGCGACTAGGTGGTGCAGTGGATAGAGCACTGGCCCTGGCCAGAGTCAGGAGGACCTGGGTTCAAATCTGGTCTCAGACACTTGATTAATTACCTACCTGTGTGGCCTTGGGCAAGTCACTTAACCCCATTGCCTTGCAAAAACCAAAAAAAAAAAAAATGAAATGTACATATAATTGGAGAAATAGGCACATGAGCATACATTTAGCATGGCAAATTAAAAGACATCCTCTAAAATGAAAAGAGAGAGCTCCTTAGATACTTTAGGGACAATTGGGCCTGAGGGTCACTGACATCTCTGTCCTTCCACAGGACTCTCCCAGTAACAAACTACTCTACGCCAAAGAGATTTCCACCTACAAGAAGATGGTGGAGGAGTGAGTATGGCCCCTGTCCTGTCCCTTGCCCCCATTTCTTTGTCTTTGGTCTTGGAGACTGGGTCAGAGAGCGGCTTCCTCCCAGAACCCTCTCTGCTGGAGCCAGGTCAGCCCTGGTCTCCCCTCCAGCTCCTGTCATTGTTTTGGCCATAGTGGGCTCTGTCCACCCCTCCCCTCTGAAGTGGGCTTCCTGAGGCTTCAGCACCCACAGGGAGTTGGGTGGTTGGAGAATCCAGGTTTGGTGGAGAGCAGACCTCTTAATACCTCTGCAGCAAGTGACTTCCTCCCTACTCATCCATCCATTTGTCTGTCTGTCTGTCCCTCCAGTTACTACAGAGGGATTCGACAGATGGTACAAGTGAGCGACCAGGACATGAACACCCACTTAGCCGAGATTTCCCGGGTAAGGAGGGGGGAAGAGGGGGGCCAGCCTTTTCTCTTTCTCTCCTCCCTCCCCCATCTCAATGAATAGGGCTCCCTTTCCTTCCAGACCCCCCCTTCCCCTTCTCCAATGAGTCACCTGCCGTAGCTGGGGGTAGAAGGGGGGGCTGCTTCATTGTGGGACTGGGGCTGGGCCAAGGCTCAATGGGTTGGGAATGCAAAGTTATGCTAATGAGGCGTGGGGGGTATGGAAATGAGGAAAGGGGAGGGAAAGCAGAAAATGGGTTAGGGGTCCAGGGTTGTTGCAGCAGCTGTGTGGGTGGCTTTGAGAAGGGAAAGAAGGGGTTGGACCTGGGGGAAAGTGCGAGAGAGAGAGAGAGAGAGAGAGAGAGAGAGAGAGAGAGAGAGAGAAGAGTTGCTATGTGATTATGTGACTCTGTGTCTGCATGATGTCCTGTGTGTAGGCCTCCCATGTCACCGTTACTTTTGCTGAAGACCCCATTCTACCTCCCTTCCCAGCAGGGAAGCCCCATTAGCCCACTCTCCAACTCTGCTTCTGTTTACATCTCCATTCCCAAAGCTAATTGCTCACCTTGCTAAAAGGCCCCCCACCAACCCAGAGACACAAGCCCTGAAATCCCCCTCTCATAAGACCCCTGCCAGTCTTGTTAGAGGATCCTGCTTAAGCCCAGGGATTTGGTTGGTAACTCTGAAGAGGTTGGGGCTGCCCACCTGTCTGTCTTTGTGTCTGTGTGGAGCAGGGCAAGAGCAGAAGCAGAAGGCCTCTGCACTCCCCTTCCCTGCCCTAGCCCCCTCTGCCCAGAAGCCCCCTGGCTTCCTCTTCCCTGATGGTCACAAAGTTGGTCAATGTGTCCCCCCACAGGCACACACAGACTCTCTGAACACCCTTGTGGCCTTGCACCAACTGTACCAGTATACACAGAAATACTATGATGAGGTAGGTAGAGGCCGGTGGGGAGCGGGAAGGGCTGGGAGGGAGAGGAGGACCCTTCAGCATGAGATCCTGTCACCCCTGCTCAGATCATCAATGCCCTGGAGGAGGACCCGGCCGCCCAGAAGATGCAGTTGGCCTACCGCCTGCAGCAGATCGCCGCAGCTCTGGAGAACAAGGTCACGGACCTCTGACGGGGGTCTCTTTCTCCCCTGACCCGCCAGCGAATCTCTTCTTCCCTCTAAGGAGAATAATCACGTCCTAGTTTATAATGTACAATTCGACATGAAAGAGAAAAATCATGATTTTTTGAATCAACAAAGTGAGATGTGAAAAGGACTTGTACTGTAAATTCCATTCTGATGGGTGTGAGAAGTAGGTTTCTCTTCTTAGAAATGTAGACGTCGTCCTCATAGCCCCAAGAGGCAGGCCCAGGGCTGGGGCAGATGGAAAAGGGCCTTTGGAACCATTCCCTGAAGTGTGGGGGTACCATGCCCACCCAACCCCCCTGGAGGGGCCGGCCGAGCCTTCAGCCCCACCCAGCACTGCCAGCCAGGGGATCTCTCTCCCACTGCCTGCTGGCATCAACAGGATGAGTTCTGGCTATCGGGGCCAGCTGGACTCCAGGCTGCCAAGAAGATACCAGCTCTACCTGCCCACCCCAGCCACATAGGGGCCACAACGTTTGGGGTATTTCCTAGTGATTTGTAAATGTGCCTTATTGATCCCCCAATGCTTGTGACTTGGGACTGAACCAGGCTAGAAGTGAACAGCAACCATTGACTCCATCTCTGCCTGGATGGGCAGCTGGGGGCCTGAGGCTCCCCCCGGGGTACTCCTGGCTCTCGAGACTGGCCAGCTTGACCTTCTGGGGTGGCGTGGGGTACCGAAGTTGACTCTCTGCCAGCTCTGAGTGTCTACTTGCTGGTCCCTATCGCTCAGCTGCCATCCATTGACATCTCGAGCCTTTCTGTATCTTTCCCAGGAGGCGAGAGACGAAATTCGGTACGATTTTCCAGTTTTCCCTAGGGGAGGGACGGCGCAGCCTACTCCCCACCCTACCCGCTCCTGCCCTGTGGGCTCCCACAGGTGATCCTGCTTGGGGGGAATCTACCCACTAATGGCCCAGAGAGCAACAGGTGAATCGGCCTCCCTGGCCCACCCTTGGACGTCAAACGTCACACTGTGCGTTGGCCTTGTAAAGTTGTGTGGAAGGTCGGACACGTGGGACTCGTTGTTGTGTCTAGTGTTGAACACATGAGGTTTTGTCAAATGTGGAATGTCCGTGTCACGTCAAGTGTCGACCACGTCATGAGTCAGACATCAGATGTCACGTCCGTGGAGCGTTGAATGTCAGGACGGTGTGAGAGCACATAGATGGTCAAATGTTCATGACCACGTGAGGGTGGAGCAGGAGCTGAGAGACCCACTGGGGGGGGTCTCCTCCCTGCCCCCACCCCACCCACCCCCTGTGTAAATCTTGTTCATTGTAAGCCAAATACATTGTGTTTTTTCATACCTGCCCGGGGCTTGTCATTTTGCCTGTCTAAATTGCGCCCCCCCCCCCCATATATGCCTTGTCTAAACCCCCGATCCTGGTCTATCTACACTGCTCCCACTCGCCATAAATGCATCATTCTCTGGCCCCAGACAGCCTTTGTGACAATGTCAATGGCTCCAGTGACCAGGGAAGACCTGAGGGTTCGGGTCTGATCAATGTCCAGGAGACCGAGGAGGAGACAGGTGGGACCAAGCCCCTGCCATCTATTTTCCATTAGCCTCAGGTGCCCTATTGTCCCCATCAGCAGGACCCTTTTACCTTGCCCCCCACCGTCACCTGGATTGCTGGGCTCCTAGAATTAACCTACCTATTTGATTACACCCATGTACCTGGGCTCACAAGAGAACATACATCATGCACCCACAGAAGCATAGGATATAGGAATCTATATGATGATGCCCTCTCCCCCCTCCATGCACACTGGAACCAGTCATTTCACTTTTCCCCTCCCCCCCTGCCCATCAAGTTCCCCGTGCCAAGCCCTAGGGCATCCCGTCTGTCTCCCTGACAGCCAGTGCCAGGCCTGCTGTGCACAAGGGGGCTGTGATACCCTCTCAGTCTGCCAGGCTAGCACCATCACAGCTTAGAGGGGCCATGCCCACCCAGCCCCTTTGGGGACCACAGCCAGGTCAGCCCTTGTTAGCAAGATTTCTCCCTTACCTTCCGGCCCAGACCTAAGCTCATTCCTCATTCCTCTCAGTCCAGGGCTCCCCCAGGGCTTTTTGTTGTATGTGGAGGGGGAGTCCTCCTTGAGGCTGAGGTGGGGGTGGGGAGCTGCAGAGGAAATAGCCGGGCCTGAGCTCTGAGGAGGAGGAGGGCCAGAGAACCAGCCAATGAGCTCGCCACTTGGACCTTGGTCAAGTCATTTTCTCTGTGGACCTGTTTCCCCATTGCTACAATGAGACGACGGAATCCTTTCCCAGTTCTATGTTCTGGGAATTGGAGCATTTCTAAGAATCTATGACCTCAGTTTATAGAGATTCAGAGAGTCCTAGAGCTGGAGAAGGGGACTCCCACCCCCTTCCCAGTTATTCTCTTCCTATGGCATCCAGTACAAGTGACTGACCCCCCCCAACTTCTGCTGGAAGATTCCCAGTGATGGAGAGCTCACTACCTCCTGAGCAGCCCCCTTCACTGCCAACCAGATCAGATTATTAGGAAGGCCAAATCTGAGAAGGGACGTCCTTGGCTTGGCGGCCCACAGAGAGGCAGTGGCGGTGAGGGTCTGGACAAGAACTGGGGACTCTGTCCACTTGAATAGTGACTAAGCTACTGCTCTCCCCTGGATCCCACTTCTGCAATCCTCCCCCCTACCCCTCCACTCCTGGCTCTGCAAACACTACCCAAGCCCTGTCCTAATTCTGCCTGCTGAGGCCAAGCTGAGAATGCAAATCCTGGATACCCTACTGGAGAGAGCAAGCCTTGGGCCTAAGCATCCCCGGGTCCTTGGGGCGTGATCCTCATGGAGCATGATCTTAAGGGCCCTCTCTCAACCCTCCCAGCTTCCCTACTCTCCAACTCAGCAATGTCCTTCAAGCCCCTATGATGATGCAGAGAATTCAGTCCCAAGATGTGGGCCCCAGCTACTTGCAGTGACCAAGTTCTCCCAACCCACTGGGAGGTTTAGGGGAAGGGGGAGGGATATGGTTCCTAGCTGTGTGACCCAGGCAAGCCTCTTGCCTTCTCTGGACCTCAGTTTCTCCCTCTGAAATGAAGGGGCTGGACATACAGCCATGGAAAAGGCAGGGTGTGGTCCCAGCCATGTGAACATAACAGACCCAGGTCTAGCTCTTCTGGGGTCAGAGAGGGAGGGAGGAGGGAAGGAAGAAGAGGAGGTGGGAGGAGAGGAGGGAGGGGGAGAGACTGGGGGGGCCTTTGTGGAGGAGGGCCCCAAGCTGGTCTTGACTGGGCCTGTTGGGTGTGTATTTGGTGGGGGACTGGGGGGTGGAGAAGAGCCTCATCCGAGATGAGGAGTGAGCAACAGAGCTGTCAGAGACCCTGAAACTTCCTCATTCTTGCCCAAGATATCTGACTGTGTTCCTCTTTCCCTGTGTGTTCTCAGTAGACTCAGTCCCCCCACATCATCCCCTCCTCAATACCCCTCAAAGAACCCTAAGATTTAAAGCATCGTGGCATCCTGACAACCTAAAGCAGCCAGTGTCCCAAAGGCTATTGCCCCATATTACCCTGGACCAGACATGTTCCAGGATGACCAACTGAGGGTCAAAGCTAGACTGAACCTGGTTCAGCTCCCCTAACCACAACGCCTTCCACTGTCTAGAAGCAAATTCCAATAGGGATGAGGCGAAGCCATAAAACCAGCTGCACTGAGTCTCCACCCTCTGTCTCCTGGATCTGAGTCATCAGCTCCCACAGCACCTGGATCACAGCAGGTGCTTAATCAATGTGGGGTGGTTGATGTGGCCAGAGGTCTAGTGCGTACTGCCTCCCTTAACTCACCCCAGAAGAAAGAAGGGCCTGAGACTGGGGGAGATGCCTGACAGTGGAGTTGGGGATTTCTGGATGACGTCTTAAGTGACAGAATGGTAGGTGCCTGGCCACAGATGGAGCATCTTCCCTAAAAAAGGCCAGTGCCTTACAAATCTAATGACAAAGATTTTAAACTGAGCAGGATGATGGAGGAATTGTGGATTTAGAAGCCATCGAGGCCACCCTTACCCTACCTCACTTGAGAGATGAGAAACAGGGACTTGCCCAGGTTCACACAGTTAAAAGGTATTTAAGGAAGGATTTGAACCCAGGTCTGCCTGGCTCCAAATCCAGGACTCTGTACAGCAAGTTAGATCACACAGAGGGAACCTAAGAGGAAAGAAGAAAAGCAACTGAGACTTTTTTATCCAACGTTCACAGGAGACAAATTCGAAGGAAGGAGTCCATAGTTAAAACCATGGCTTCTGATGGCTAGACATAAAGACAACAGAAAAGGGGAGTCAGAGGTCTGGTCCTACCACATGGGACTAAATCAGGTCCCCTGGGGATCCATGGCACCTGGTGAGGTGAAACTCATGGCTAGACCACAGCTCTGGGTGGAGGCACCAGAAGAGCAGAGTAGGGAAAGGGGAGGGAAGTGTCACTATCATATGCAAAGAACATTTGTGAGAAAATGGGTGAAAGCACTTAGGTGGAGATCAACGGAGGGACAAGCAAAAGTGATTTTGTCATCAGAGTAGACCACAGACCACCTGAATAAGAAAGAGGAAACAGGTGAGGAGCTTCCAGAGCAATCATTAACCTGGCACAAAAGGGAAGGGAAGGGGAGGGGAGGGGAAGAAACAAACATTTACAAAGTGCCCACAAAGAACCCACTATGCTCACAGTAACTCTGGGAGGTAAATACTGTTCTTATCCTCATTTTACAGTTGAGGAAACTGAGGCAGGCAGTTTAAGTGACTTGCCCAGGGTCATATAGCCGGTAAGTGTCTGAGGTCCAATTGAACTGAGTTTTTCCTAACTCTAGGCCCAACTCTCTCTACCACACCATCTAACTGCCTCAGGACAGAGTAGTGATGGGAACTTTGATAATTAGATATTTGCTGACATGTTTCTCTCTTCCCTCTCTCTCCTCCTTTGTCCTTCCTCTCTTCTCTCTCAGTTCGTCTTTCTTCTCCTTTTTTCTTTCTCCTTTCCCTTCTCTTCCCTTTCCTGACCTCCCCTTCCAATGTAAAACAGTTCAATTTCTTTATCCTTCACAACCCCGGGGAAATTCCATTCTGGGTCTGGTTTTTACCAATAGGGAGGAGCAGGTCACTGGGGTGGACATAGTGAGAAATCTGAAGGGAAGTGACCACTCCTTCCTAAAGTTTGTGATAGAGAAAGAGGGGAAATCTGGGCCTAGTTTGACAGTCAGCCAAGATTTGGGAGAAGCAGATTTCCAAGGAAAGATAGATAGGATGCCAGCGACTAGAATTATTGTGGGGTCATCACCCTAGAAGGGGGAAGAGATGTTCAAAAATGAAATTTGGAAGGTTCAAAGGGAAAGAATTCCATTGGTGAGGGCAAATGGGATTTGAAGAGACTGGTGTGAATCCACAACAGGGAACTCACCAACAAGCTTGGATTAAAACAAAAAGTCTAAGGAAGCCTGAAATGTGGTGAGGATGGCCCCTGAAGACCTGCCCAGTCCTTAAGCAAACTGCTATAATCTACCACACCACGTAAGATCAGGGTCCTTTTCTCCCCTTTCTGAGCAAACCCAGATCTCCTCTGACCACTTCATCCAGTGTATTAGTCAGTTGCTGAGTCAGAGCAGAGCACTTGTCACACTCACCTTTCCCTAGTGATGTATGAGACCAGAATTTGGCCTCAAGCCCTCTCCACATCATCTGCCACATGGCCATGGATACATAGGCCTCTATTTTCTCCATCTTCTGTTTATTCTTTCCTGATCCTAAGTGTATCAGAAACGGGCAAGGAGGACAGGGACCATGTCCTTAGCCACCAAAACCAATGCAGCAAGAACCAGATCCAGGTAAGAGCTGGCCCCAAAGAGCTTCCTGCATGCAGGGGGCCACCTCAGCACCCCCACAAATGATCTTGGTGAGAGTGGAATGTTTTAGAGCAACCGTTTAAGCTGTGAGTTCACTCTCCATAAAGAGTAGGTGTGTAGAGCAAAGAGCATTGTCCCAATCTGGAAGCTCATACATTTTAGGCCTTTTTATAGCTTCTCAGGGAATATCCCTTTGTAAAATACTCCTATGAACTGGTTAATTGATATTTGTCAGATGCTCACTGGTTGGCTTATATGGAAGGGAACCATGCTTGTGGATAATTGTATTGGATCCTCCCCAATCCCTCAGGGTTACTGCTAGAGCCCTAAGTGGGGATATAGTATCTGATTCTAGGGGTCTCACCGGCTAGGCCAAGTGTGGGTTAGCAGGAGCCCAGATCACAATACAGAAACCAAGCCAGGTAACAAGAGATTTGCCACAGGGTAGCAAGATCTAGTAAAAACTAATCTCAGAAACTCATCTCAGTCTGTCTCCCCTTGCCTGGAATTCTCTTTCTCCTCATCTCTGCCTCATGGATCCCCTGGCTTTCATCTAAAAATCTCACCTGCTAGCAGAAGCCTTTCCCAATCTCTTTTCATTCTAACGCCTCCCCAGTTTGGAACTATGTTCAAAGGGCTATCAAACTGGGCATACCCTTTGATCCAACAATACCACTGGTAGGTCTGTATCCCCAAGAGATTAAAGAAAAGGGGAAAGGATCTATGGGGACAAAACCAATCATAACAGCCCTTTTGTGGAGGCTAAGAATTGCAATGGAGGGGATGCTCATCAATTGGGGAATGCTTGAACAAGTTATGACAAATGATGCTCAAGGAATACTTTTGTACTATGAGAAATGATTTTAGAGCAACCTGGAAAGATTTCCATGAATGGATGCAAAATGAAATGAGCAGAACCAAGGGAATAATGCACACAGTAGCAACAAGATTGCATTATAAGCAACAGCAAGACTTAGCTGCTCTCAGTGATAAAAATGATCCAAGACAGTTCTGAAGGACTTACGATAAAATATGCTCTTCACCTCCAGAGAAAGAACTGAAAGAGTCTGAATGAAAATCAAAGCATACCGATTTGGGGGTCTGTTTTCTTTCCCAGTATGACTAATATGGAAATAAGTTTTGCATGGCTGCACATGTATAACCTATATCAACTTGTTTGCCTTCTTAAGGGGGGGGAAAGGAGAAGGACAGTGGGAGAAAATCTGGAACTCAAAATTGTAAAATAAATGGAGGTTAAAATTGCTTTCACATGTAATTAAAAAATAAATAATAAAATAAACATTTTTAAAAAGATTAATTCCAATGCCTTCCCTCTGTTGATTATTTCCTATATATCTTGTTTGTCCATTGTGACTTGCTCATTATTTTTCCCACTAGATTGTGAATTTCTTCAAGGCAGAGACCGTCTTTTGCTACTTTTTATATCTCCAACACTTAACGCATTATGCTGGCATATAATAGATGTTTAAGAAATACTTGGGCAGCTAGGTGGCATCATAAAAGATTATGTGTGTGTTTGCCAAGCCTGAAGTCAGGAAGGCTTATCTTCCTAAGTTCATAACTGTCCTCAGACACTTTTACTAGCTGTGTAACCCTGAGCAAGTCACTATGCCCTGTTTAGCTCAGTTTCCTCATCTGTAAAATGAGCTGGAGAAGGAAATGGCACACTATTTGACAAGAAAATCCCAAAAGGGGTCATGAAAAGTCTGAAATGACTGACAGCAACAAAATAAATATTCATTGACTAATTCACTGACTAACAAGGGCTCCCCCCCCCCCCCGCATTGGGGAAAGGGAGGAAGGAGGAAGAGAAACTTCGATTTTTGTTGGTTAAAAAATAATTTAAAAGAGAAATCTAAAGTTCAGAAGGACTAAGACTGGATAATCAAAACCATACTGCTGGTCTCAAGGAGTGGGAGGGGGGAAGTGGGATGGAGAGAATTTAGAAGGCAAGTTTTTAAAAATGAAAATTAAAAAATTAAATATAATTGGAAAATATTTAATGAAATAAATAAAACATGTTAAAAGACAAGTCATTAAAAAAGAATTAAAACTGGTGATGAAAACTAAGATCAGCAGAGTCTGTTTTTTAGTCATTTTATAAGGAACAAATAAAAGAGAGCTCCATCGGGAATAAGTTTTTGCTTGGAGTGGATGGGGCACAATAACAGCTAATAATACTCAAAACTACGGTTTACAAAATTTATTTGTAATTCGCTTACTGTTTTCTTCGATCCTCACAACAACCCTATCAGGTAGGTGCTGTTGTTCCCATTCCCATTGTGCAGACTGGAAAAGCAAGACTCTGAGACGAATGACTTGCCTAGGGTCACTCCACAAGCAAAGGAAGAAGTCACAAAGGTTGTCCCGACTCCACAGCCATCTCCCCCACTCACTGCGCCACCTAGTGGACAGCAAAGAGAAGCCCAAACTGTTCAATTGTGACTTTGCTCATTTTCTCTGCCAAGGAAAGATGCCCTTTGCCCTGGACATGGGGGAGCAAAAAATGATTAACAGGGAGGTGGTACACAAGATTAGTCAGGAGACAGGAAGGAAACAAGCACCTTCCTACTCTTGGGACTTTGCTTCTGGTGAAGAGCGTTCTCAGATCACAGAAGACCAAACAGATAGGAGGGAAATTGCTCTAAGGGACATTGAAAAATCAAGGTAAACGGAAGCAGCGCCCCAAGGTTGCAGGAGGGCAAATATTTTCCTGGTTATCAAAAAGGGAAGAAAACAGAGCCTGCGGACAATCTCACTTCCCTTTCTATGGCCTTTCTGAGCTAGGAGGAGATTTACTGGATACAATTTCCCCAAACCTTCCTAAAGCTTTTCACAATGTAGCTTAGGCTGTTCTTGTAGAGAAGACAGAAGGATGTGGTTTAGATGACAAGACAGACAGATGGATTCCAGGCTGGTTGGGCAGCCAGACTCCAAGAGGAGTCAATGTGATTGGAAGGCGTCTCCAATAGAGGGCCTCGGCAATCTGTGCTTGGCATCTCATCTTTGTATCAGGGACACAGACAGATAAATGCAGAGACAGCACGCTCACCTCCTAAAGCTGGCAAGATCGGCTGATGCAGAGATGACTGCGAGGACCCAAGGGAATCTTGGCAGACTAGAGCAGTGGAGATGTCCAACAAGGAGAAGTGTATAGCTTGCGTTGGGGCATGATGAAAGGTGATTTATGTTTTATTTTTAATAAAAGGCAATTTCATGTGTAGGAGAGCGGGGAGGCACGTGTAGACATCTGTGGTTCGGAAAGTTCCCCAGGGGCTTAAATCCATTGCAAACTCATTAAGTGCATGGGGGCAGCTAGGTGGTGCGATGACTAGAGCACCGACCCTGAAGTCAGGAGGACCTGAGTTCAAATCCAGTGTCAGACACTTAATAATGACCTAGCTGTGTGACCTTGGGTAAGTCACTTAACCCCACTGCCTTGCATAAACCAAAAAGAAAAAAGAAAAAAAAAAGAAACCTAGCATAATCTCAAGTTATGTGAAGAGGGGCAGAGCTATCAGGAACAAGGAAGTGATGATCCCATTGTATCCTGCCCTTGGCAGACCTCATCTGAAGGATTACATTCAATTCTAGGAATCACAATTTCAGATAAGCTGGGGAAAATCTACAGGAAGTGATCAGGATAGAGAAGGGCCTTGAGGCCATCACATAGGAGCACTGTAGATATTTAGCCTGAGGAAAGAGAAGACTCAGAGAGACCATACTGGTTGTCTTCAAGTCTTTGAGAGGCTGTTGTGTGAGTTGTGGAGAAGGGATCCATTTTGTTCTGCTTCCCTCCTGAAGACAGAATCAGGAGTCATAGAGCAGGGAGAAGGGGGAGTTACAAAGAGGTCTGTGTAAGCTTTCTAACCATCAGGACTGTCCTGGTGGGGAAGAGTCCACCTCCAGATATGGAAAGTCCCACTCCTTGGAGGCCTCCAAGCAAAGGGTGGGCAACCCTCATATTGGGTATGCCTTTGTGGAGGCTCCTTTCATAGCCAGAAGACCCTTACATTCTGTGGTTCTAAGAGCCCAGGTCCTTTCCCTCAGTATCAGTTCTCCTTAGATGACGCAGTGAAAAGAGCCCCGGCAGAGACCTGGGTTCAAATCCCAGTTCAAACACAGACTACTTCTGGGGATTTTGGGCAAGTCACTTAAAAATCTCAGTTTCCTAATCTGTAAGAGAGAGGGTTTCCACCTTTCAGTGCTGGAAATTCTGTCCTGTCCCAAGGTTTGGGGCTATCCTCAGGAGAAGAAGAGTAGAGACCACCTGGCCTCAACACCCTCTCCACCAAACCAAGAACAGGAGAGGCAGTGGAGTATTAAAGGGAACCAGAAGGGCCTGGGTTCTAGTCTTCTTCCTTCCACCAACTACTTTTCAGCCCTCAGACAAACCTCTTCTCTCCTAAAGCCTCAGTTTGCCCCTCTTCAATAAATAGTTTGGACCAGATGTTCCCCGGGGTTCTATCCAGTTCCAGGTTAGAAGATGGCTTTCATTTGGGTTGGAGTGACATCTAGTGGTCAAAATGTTTTCCTATAAATTGATGAGAGGAAGGTCAGGAAGGTCAGATATATCTGCTCTCTTCTACTTTCTGGTGGATCCATTCTGGAAAGATGCTCAGACTAACAGGTGACCAAACAGGGATTATTTTCCTGCCCTTCAACTCCCTGGGAGAGTTTCCAGATAAATGCCACACAAAGCAAGAGAAGACAAACATGTAGTGGCTTGTGTCAATCACTCAAGATTTATCAAGCACCTGTATTACCAGGCCCTGTTCTATCCATTGGACCTTGAAAGAAAGAAAGAAAGAAAGAAAGAAAGAAAGAAAGAAAGAAAGAAAGAAAGAAAGAAAGAAAGAAAGAAAGAAAGAAAGGAAGGAAGGAAGGAAGGAAGGAAGGAAGGAAGGAAGGAAGGAAGGAAGAAAGAGGCAAAAGATGATCTCTGCTCTCAAGAAGCTCAGTTTAACAGGAGAGACAAGATGTAACCAACTCAAAGTGTCCACAAGATGAATTGGAAATAATCAACTGTTCCCTCTAGAATTAAGAATTATCTTCTGTAGAAGGTGACATTTGAGCTAAAGTCTGAAGGGAATCAGGGAGGAGAGATGGGGAGAGAGTATGTTCCAGGCTTGAGGATCAGTCAGAGCAAATGCTTGGAGTCACAGGATGGAATGTATCTTGTTCAAGGGACATCAAAGCTATTGTTATTTATTGATTTATTTGGGGGGTCTTGTAAGGCAATGGGGTTAAGTGACTTGCCCAAGGTCACACAGCTAGATAATTATTAAGTGTCTGAGGTCAGATTTGAACTCAGGTCCTCCTGATTCCAGGGCTGGTGCTCCGTCCACTGTGCCAAGAGGGCATATTTGAGAGATGTCACAAAGGAAAATGTTTAGAAAAGGGATTGTTCAGGAGGAGAGGATCAAGGAGGACAAGGTTTTGTAGATGGTGGAACCCTCAGCAGTAAGAGAGAAGTTAGGAAGAGGGGAGGGCTGGGGAGAAAAGAGAATGAGTTCGATTTGGTCTATTATAGCTTAAGATGACTCTAGGACAGTGGGCAGACAGATGTTAGACTGGTGAGATTAGAGCTGGAGAAGTAGTTATGAGAATCACCCACATAGAAGTGGTCATTGGATCCATGGGAGCTAATGAGATGGCTGCTCAGCAGTGCAAGCTACCAAGTGACTGTCACACCTTTCTTAACCTCCTCATTCTTCCCATTTAGAGGGCTTGGGAATGAGGGTGACTCGCACTATTAGTGGCTCCCTGTGAGATTTTTTAGTCCCCTGGATGTCTTACCCAGGAGAGCTAGCCCCTATTCTTCATCTACCCCCATTCCTTGGCCAGTTGAAGCTCCCAAGCATTCCATTCACAAGAGTCCCCAAGGCAAGGGAAGATGATCATAATTAGTTTTGCTTTACAGGCAAGGCTCAGAGACAGAAAGTGATTGGTCTGAAGTTACACAGAAAGGGAGGAGCCTGCCTGGAACCGAGGCTGTCCTTACTCAAGCCAGTGTTCTTCTGTAGCTCCTGCTGTGCTCCCAGGTGAACATTATGGACTCCCAGTCCACATTCCCTTTGCAAATTACTGGGAAAGACAGAGGCCATATAACGCCACAGAAAGACATTTTGAAACCACAGAGAGAAGTTGGAGTTTCTTCCCTTGGGAGCACTGGTGCTAAGGTCCATGCTTTCTGGAGGATAAAGAGAGATGCCCAATTTCTCTGATCATTCAGGACAGAGACACCATTTGCTTCTTCCTTTTCCTCATAAATTTGGCGCCCTGGGGTTTAGGATAGGTTCTAATGGTTCAGAGTGGGAGCCCAGGTATCAGGATAGGTTCCTGGGGTTCAGGATGGGTCCCTGGCATTACTACCCCTCCATTCCACCTGGATCTGGCTCCCACTCCTCAGACACCCAGGGAAAGGTATGTCCAGGCAAGGCCCAGGAAATAGGCCAGATAACCTCTGGAAGGTCCCAAGGGTTCAAAATGCATGAATCAAATCAAATCAAAAATGCAGGAACCTTCAGGCTCTCTCTAATTTCCCATGCTATATATTCCCAGGATATCATAAATAAGCTCTTTGAGAGCAGGAGCAGTTTCATTTTTGTCCTAGTACAGTGTTAAGTATACAGTAGGTAATTAATAGATGCAGATCAGATTGGATGGGACTGAAGGATTGGTGGAAGCAACTGGAAATATTTAACTAGGAGAAGAGAAAACTTAAGGAAATTTTGAAGCAATTGAGGAACAGTGAATAGGAAAGGAGTTCAACCTCCTTAATTTGTCCCACAGGAGATAGAATAGTAGAAAGTGGTAAGGAGACCATCTGAGGCTTGCGTATCAGAGAAGACTTAATGATGACAGGCGGCCCCAGAATGCAGTGGGCTGCCTCTATAGGCAGGGAAGTGTCTGTCACATTTAAACCAGGGCTAAATGCCTTGACCCTGAAAGCCTTCTAGAGAGCCCCTGGTCATCTGTGGGGAACGAGAGGGTGTCGGGGCACAGGATTTCTAGGGGTTCTTCTAGTTGTTCTGAGACTCTGCTATCTGAGAGCTGGATGTGGGACCCAGGTTTCTTAACTCCCAGAAGCAACTTCAAGTGTGCTTCTGACTCAGACCGTCTCTGAGGGCACGAGGCCTAGAAACCTCTCAATCCTTCCCCAGGTTGCCCTGTCCTCTTCCTCAGATCAGCTCAGGGAGTCTGCCGGGGGTGGGGCATAGGGGCTCCCCAAGGACTCTCCATATTCACTGTATGAGTTTACCCTCTCTGGGGCTCAGTTCTGCTCTCTGGATGGAGATGGTAGGAGCTTCTGGGCCTCAGGGACCCATCCTAACCCAAGTCTCCTCAGAAGGGTGGGAGGGGAAAACAGAGGAAGGGGGCAAGGAAAGGGCTGGGAAAATTCACAACCCCCTCCCAACTCCCTTTGTGCTTGGGAACACCATAGAATGACAGTTCTGCTCTGAGGATAATTTCCAAGTCTCTCTCCGGAATTTATGATCATGGTCACTTTGGAAGCCTGCCTGCTCCCCAGAGCCTGTCCTCAGGCCTCCAGAGGTTGGGAGCACAGCTGCCTCTTTCCTTTCCATGTCTGGGGAGGGGACCCCTTCCCGGATCTCCCCCTCCCACTTTGTGGACGCCAGCTGCTCTGCCTCTCTGGACAGATGTTCTTCAGACCGAGGGGGATGTAAAGAACTCTCTCTCTCTCTCTCTCTCCTCCTCCATTACGGAAGCTTCATTAACTCCAAACAAAACCCACTGGCTCCTTCCCTCCTTTCCTCTCCCAGGGTCCCCTAGAATGCAATGAAAGGAAGCTGGAACAGAAGGCGGGACAGCGGCATGTCCCTCCCTCCTAGGGCAGGCAGGGTGTGGGAAGGGAAGGCCCACAACTAGCCCCCCATCTGACCCCCCCACTCCAGGAAGGCATAAAGGCAGGGACCATCCCAGCACCCTCCAGGGCAGGTAGTGGGATGGACTGGTTCAGAGGCCCTAGCCCTGACTGCTCCACCACCCTGGTGTCTCTCCCCAGCTCAGAGGAGTCCTTGCAGGGCATCTATCAACACCCCCTAATAACTGGCATTTTTCTAACCCTTTAAAATTGTAAAACTTGATTTCTATCACCTCCTGGTGACACCCCAATTGAGGGGGAGTGCGATAAGTGAATGAACTTTGAGGGACAAGCCCCATCTTAGAGGTCATCTTTTAAAGTTAGATGGCGCAGTCATCCTCAGTCGCATGAGTGGCTTGGCTGACAGCAAAGGAAAGTCGGGGGGTCCCCCTGTCCTCTGAGACATACAAGGTCATCTCCCAGCTTGGACCCTATGTCCATTTTCAAAATGAAGTTCTCCCACTTACCCAGGGGAGAAGGGGAAGGGGGAAAGGGGAGGAGGAAAGGGGGAAAAGACAGTTCCAAGTTCTTGCCACTGGGGGAGGATTTGCCCTGATGCCAGGGACAGGGTGGGCAAGGGCCAGTCTCCTCCCATCCCTCCCTGGCAAATCCTGGAGTTCCATGATACCACCTGGAGGAGTGAAGGAAAAAGAAAACCACTCAGAAACTGTCTTCTTTCCCCTTTTAACTGATGTAGCTTCTTCCCTATTCTAAAGTCCAGGGCAAGCATCAAGGGACCCTTCAGGGTTGTCTGCTTTGAACCAAAATTCCAAGTCCTTTTACTGCTGGGCTGCCATCTATCTGGAAGCAATAAAGAAGCTGGTCACTCTCCAAATGCCTTAGAGCTGAGTCCCCAGAAGTTTCTAGGGCCCAGGGTGGTCCCGATGTAACAAGTCAACTTCTCAATGAGCCCCATTTTTCCATTTGAGGCTCAGAGAGGTCACAGAGCTAGGAAGTATCCCAGCTTGGGGGGGGGGGTGCGGTGTCATTATCATTTGAAGTCCCAGCTCTAACACACTATGCCCAATTAAACTAACTTCTGGTTTTTAGTGACCCCGAGCACTTAAGCTAGGATGATTATAGGTGGCATTAATCAAACCTTACAAAGGAAGTGAAAGCTTTGTAATCCCATTTTATAGAGGAAGAAACTGAGACTTTCTCTGCTTCCACTTCCCATTGTATCCAGCTCCAGTGGTGTCAGCTCATCTAGTTGCTGAGAAAACAGGGTCCTTCTGGATGATTCTCTTGACTGAGGCATAACCAAAGTGGGGCAATAAGAGCTCTGTCCCCAGGCGGATGAAATTTAGAGAACGCTGAAAACATTCCTTCAGGGGAGAAACAAGTGAATTTAGTGCACAGTTTTCAAAAATTATTCATTAGCGGGGCGGCTAGGTGGATCAGTGGCTAGAACACCAGCCCTGGAGTCAGAAAGATCTGCGTTCAAATCCAGCCTCCAATACTTAATAATTACCTACCTGTGTGATCTTGGGCAAGTCATTAACCTCATTGCCTTATGAAAAGCCAAAACAAAACAAATCACTAGTAAAGAAACAGGAAGATATTAGTATGTCCTCCCCACCACCACAACTCCCCAGTGAACCCCTCAGCAGGCATCTCAAAGTGTCCTGCCCCCCCCAAGGTCTCCCATCCCCCGCAACTGACTGGTGGCTTGAGCCACCCTCCATCTTTGCGGAGTCATTGACACTCAGAGCAAAGAGACCTTGGATATGTTCATTAACACTTCCTCCTCCTGCAGGAACAAGGAGAGAGAGTTAGCAGTGACCTTTACCGCTCAGGACAGGAAGGTGAAGATATCTCTGTTTCCTTTTCTTTTTTGATTCTCAGCAAATTAAAAGTTCAGGAAACCACATGTTGAATTTTTTTAATTCATTCAGGCAGCGGGGGACAAAAAATGAGAGAGTGGACCCAAGGAATACGGGCCCGAGCAGAATGGCCAAGCGAAACAACGTCAGCATTTTTTTTAACATTTCATTCCTAGGCACTAAGGAAAGCGGTTTGGAAAAACTACAAATATTTCTAAGTCACTAAGAGGAGCAAAGGATCCCGGGCTTGTTCGGGTTTTGATCACCCTCTGGTGGTCAACAAGAATATTGCAAACTCAAAAGGAAAAAGCCCAAGTCACATGGGCAGCATGCACTGCTCCAGTAGAGTGCCATCTAGTGCCTAGATCAGAGATGACACCCTGATTCAATTCAAATCTCGACCTTTTTTTTTGGTTTGTTTTGGCAAGGCAATGGGGTTAAGTGACTTGCCCAAGGTCACACAGCTAGGTCATCATGAAGTGTCTGAGGCTGCATTTGAACTCAGGTCCTCCTGACTCCAGACCTGGAGCTCTAACCACTGTACCATCTACTTGCCCTTGACCTTTTTTTTAAACCAAAGGATGAATACTAAGAAGCCAAAATTATAGCCAAATCACTTGTATAGTCTTTGAACACTAGAAAAGAAGGCACATACTTATCCCATTAAATTTTCTAAGTTAGAGTCAATTGTTTGATTCTCTCTGATTTCTTCTACTTTTTATCTCTTTTGCATTGATCATATACTGTTCTTTTTTTTTTTTAGGTTTTTGCAAAGCAAATGGGGTTAAGTGGCTTGCCCAAGGCCACACAGCTAGGTCATTATGAAGTGTCTGAGACCAGATTTGAACCCAGGTCCTCCTGACTCCAGGGCCGGTGCCCTATCCACTGTCCCACCTAGCTGCCCCTAAGCAAGTCATTTTAACTTAGATTTACCCTTTATCAGGGATGAGAATTCATTTTAGTATCACTCTGCTCCCTTCTCTGCCCTTTTTGGGGGTGTTTTTCTTTGTCTCTCTGAAAGCTTTAATGATTTCATCAGTACCTTGCTCTAAGAGTGTCTCAATTCTCTTGGCACCTATTTGTTCTAGGCAACTTCAAATACTACCCTTCTTGTCTACAGGTTTGCTTATTGTTCCAAAACTCAGTGAAGTGTCTTAGCAAACCTTGCAAAATCTATCTACTTCTCAAATACCCATGTCTTCCCTTCATAAAATAGACACACCTAGTTTGTGGCCAAGAAAATACCTCATATTGGTGTGCCCAGGAAATGCAGAAATCAATGTGGTAGTGGTATATCAAGCAATACAAAAGGAATGTCTGATGTTCAGAACTGAGGCTATCTAACGGCCTCATATGCTAAGGTTGGGGAGAGGGAGCCCTGGATCCCTTCAAAGCTCTCTCTCCTAGATTTCAGAACATTGCCTGCAAAGGCCTTTAAAAGCCAAGTAGAGTAAAAACAAACAAACAAACCACCCCAAATGTAGAGCTTTGTATTTATCCTTGTACCATTTCTGAGATTTTTGCTTTTAAGATTCTGTCTTTCATCTGATATTTGCTCTTCTAACTAGCTTTAGATCATCCATCGATTGATAATATGGTTTTATGTAAGCCTTTGATAAAAAAAATATTGAAGAGAGGAGCAGCTAGGTGGCGCAGTGGATAGAGCACCGGCCCTGGAGTCAGGAGGACCTGGGTTCAAATCCGGTCTCAGACACTTCATAATGACCTAGCTTGTGTGGCCTTGGGCAAGCCACTTAACCCCATTTGTCTGGCAAAAAAAATCTTTTAAAAAATGTTGAAGAGAACAAGGCTAAGGACAGATACCTAGAGCAGAGCTCTCTTGGGATCATAGATTGAGAACCTGAAGCAATCTGCTTTAGAGGTCACCAAGACCAACCCCCTCATTTTTATAAATGAAAAAAAATGGAAGCTTAGTTTAAATGATCACATCCAAGGTTATCTCTAATCATCCTGATTCATATCTGGCCACAGGACTCAGATAGCCCTGGAGGAGAAAGTGAGGCTGACTCAGCCCAGCACCCACACCTCACACAAACCCAATTCACATGCATCCACTCTCTGATACCATGGTCTTCTTCAGAATGAAGGACAAACATCATCATCATTAGGCATCAGGAACTGAGTAAGCAAAAGCCTGGAGGTAGGAAAGTACTATTTGGGAGATGAAGTATAGAGTGTCCGGAGAAGAGTACTGAACAGAATTGCACTATGGTGGATAGAGAGCCAGCTTTAGAATAAGGAAAACCTGAATTCAAGTCCTGATTCTGATACTTAGTCAATCAATTGTCAGTGGTCAATAAACATTGACTAATAACTGTTATGTGCTAAGCCTTGGAATCACACCAATAAGGGCAAAAGACACCTTCTGTTTTCGTAAAATTCAGAGTCTGATGTAACCCTCTGGACAAGACACAAGCTGCCAGATGTGGTGGTCAGTCTTGGACATGGTCTTGTCCTCTCTCTTCTGTGAGTCAAGGAGGCAAAAGTAAGAAGGTTCTATATTATGGAAAGCCTTGAATACCAGGCCAAAGGATTCAAACTTTGCTCCCTGGGCAGGTGGGAGCTGCAGAAGGATTTTGAGTGGGGAAGGGACAAGACCAATTCAAAGAATGGGGGTGGGGAGAGAAGAGAACATAGATGTCCTGACATGAAATCAATTTGGAGTATGCAATTGGTCAAAGATGTTCCCATATCTGAAGAGGGGGAACAGATGATGTCCCAGAGATTGGGGTGGCACGGTGCAGAGAAGGGAGGCTTAAGGAAGAGCCGGAGAAAGTGGTGAACGAGACTATTTTAAACAGGATGAGTTTTAGAGACTGGGGAACAGCAGTGGCCTATAAGCAGTTGGAGATGTGGCTCTGAGCTCAGAAAAGAGACCAGGCCTAGACACCCCAATGAGGAAGGAGCCGAAGACTTGGGAACAAGTGGGATTTTCCAGGGAGAGAAAAGAGGATGGAGCCTGGGGGGGGGGGGGGCACCATTCCAAAAAGCCAGGAAGAGGGGCTTGAAGTGTGGAGAGAGAGAAAGTACAGGGGAGAGGTAGGAAGGAGACCAGGAATTGGTGGGCTCCGATGGTGAACAGGGGTCAGAGGTCTCAAGAGGAAGGAGTGCGAAACAATTTCGCAAACAGCAGACAAATCAAGGAAGCTAAGGCCTGGAGGAGGGGGAGGGGTGACTAGGAAGCCAGGCATTAGTGGCTGTTGAGAAAGCCGAGTGGTGTTGGCACCCACTGATCTGGGGGGGAGTGGGCAGGAAGGAAGTAGAGGCTGCTGAAGGAGCCAACTACTACCAGAATTTTTAACATGAAGGAAAAAAGAAAAATGGGGACAAGAGCTGGCGGGTCCCAGTTTAGGAGACCCTAAATGGGAGACCCTAGATGGGAGATTTGTGGGGGGTGCTGTCTGCCTGCTGAGACCGGTTCCCCTACTGATGGGGGGAAGCAATTCAGGGTTAGGCAGAGAAGCTAGTCTAAGCAAAGAGGGCTGATTTTTTTGTAATGGGAAAGAACTGGAAACAAAGTAGATACCCACAGTTTACAGGTTGCCCAAACTCTGATTCTTAAAGGAAATGGAAAATTATGGTGCTCTAAGAAACCAGGATTAGGATAAATACAGAAACTCAAGGGAAGGCTTACTTCCATAAACAGATAAAAAGTGAAGTAAATCGAACCAGGAAACAATGTGTATACAGTGACCACAACAATGTAAATTGTAAGAACAATGACAAAACAATCTAACCTGAATACAATGTAATTCCTGCCAAGGAGCCTGGCTTGACCCCGGAAAAGAAATACATGGAGGCATCTCCCCCTAATTCTTTGCAGAGATGAGTAAACCTTGCACCTAATGTCAGACATTTTAGATAAGAGAGGTAGTTTGCAGAACTCAGTTTTTCCCTTCACTTTTTTAATCCACTGTATTAAGGGATAGTTCTCTTGAAGGGATATATTGACAAATGTTGAAATTATAGTTTGGTGGGGTTTTTTTTGCAAGGCAATGGGTTTAGGCGGCTTGCCCAAGGCCACACAGCTAGGTAATTAGTAGGTGTCTGAGGTCGGATTTGAACTCGGGTCCTCCTGACTCCAGGGCTGGTGCTCTATCCGCTGCACCACCTAGCTGCCCCTAAATGTTGAAATTATAAAAAAAAGTCAATTAATTTTAAGTGAAGAGGGCAAAGTTAATCAAAATACAAAAAAAAGATGGATAAATGCTGGAGGACTATGGTGGGAACTTCACATTATTGAACTGGTGGCGGAGTTGTGAATTATTCCAGTCATTCTAGAAAGCAATTTGGAACTCTTTCCCAAATTTACTAAATTGTGTGTATTCTTTGACACAACATATAATATTATTATAATATAATATATTATTATATATAGGCCTATGCCCCCAAAAGAGGGAAAATGCTCTCTGGATAGATCAATAGATAGATCGATTGATCGATACATAGATAGATAGTCAGATAGATATAGATAGATAGGTAGCAGCTTTTTTATGCTGATAATGAATTGGAAACTGAATGTGATGCCCATAAATTAGAAAATGGATGCACAAATTATGGTATATGAATGGCACCTAATACTATTGCACCGTAAGCAATGATGAAGAGAATGGTCTCAGAGAAGCATCAGAAGATTTATATGAACTGATGTAATTGAACAAAACCCAGGGGCAGCAAGGAGGCACAGTGGATAGAGCACTGACCCTGGAGTCAGGAGGACCTGAGTTCAAATGTGGCCTCAAATACTTAATAATTGCCTAGCTGGGTGACCTTTGGTAAGTCACTTAACCCCATTGCCTTAAATAAATAAATAAAGGAACAAAATCCACAGAACAATTTATTCAATAATAACAATCTGGTAAAGAGAAACAGCTAGGTGGGCCAGTGGATAGAGTGCCAGGGGCAGAGTCAGGAAGATCCTGAGCAAGTCACTTGGTTCTGTTTGCCTCAGCTTTCTCATGTGTCTGTCTTAGTTTCCTCATCTGTAAAATGAACTGGAGAAGGAAATTTCAAGTTTTTTCAGTGTCAATGCCAAGAAAACCCTGAATGGAGTCACAAAGAGTTTAATACAACTGAGCAAAAGAGAAACAACTTTTTATTTTATTTTATTTTTAATTAATTAATTTTTCAATGATATGTAGAGATAATTTTCAACATGTATTTTTGTAAGATTTTCTTCCTCCTCCCCACCTTCCCCTCCTTTCACCCAAGTATAGCAAGTAATCTGATATGTCACGTGTGTAAAATTGTGGAGGAACAACTTTTTAAAAAAATTAAAATTTTCTTTTTCCCCATGAGGAAAACTTTGAAAGACTTAAGAACTTTGCTCAATGTAATGACTAGCCACAATTCCAGAGGATTCATGAGGGTACAGAATGGAACATGCATACACATACATGGGACATGCATAAACATGTGTGTATTTAACAGTATTTGCTGTCGCTTATCCTTCATTTTTGAAGAGGACCAAGGACATCAGAAGGGTGGTGTCTTTACTTACAAACGAATTGGATTTTATTAAGGCAGGAACTATACAAAGTCATCAGCCTCTCTCCAGAATCATCAGAATCTAGACATAAGGTGTAAGTTGAAATGACTGGAAATGACTCAGATAGCATTTATATAGGACTTGGGGTTTTCAAAGTGCTTGGTCCTCATCACAACCTCATGGGTAGTTACTGGTTTTGTCCCCATTTTACAGAGGAAGAAACTGAGATGGGCAGAGGTGACTTGCCCTGAGTAACCCAGCTAATACATGTCAGAAGCTGGATTTGAATTCAGGTCTTTGGGACTCTAGGTCAAGCATATAGCCGCTGTTTTGCCTAGGTGCCTCTGTCTTGTGTGTGTCAGTTTTGTTACTTGTTTAGCTTGTAGGATATCTGGGAAGAAGAGTGGTCAAATGGAGATGGGAGCTGAGAGCCCTCTAGACCCCTGTCTTCTCAGCCAAGGTGGGGATCATCTGTTCTGGGCCTGGGGTCATGGGAGAGAGTGCAGAGACGGTTGGGAACACTGACAGTATGCCTGAAGGCCTTATCGGTGTTAGAGCCTGCTTCTGTTAGGAACCCAGAAGTTTCCAGCTGACTGGGTCCCCAGCAGACTCCCTTTCACTCTAATCTAAACCAGCAGTGCTTCTAGGGAGCTCCTGGGAAGGATTTCTGGCCTCTGAAACATCTGGGGCATTGACCCAAGAGGTCATACAGCCAGGCTGTGCCTGAGGCAGGATTTGAACCAAGGCCCAGCTCTCCACTGCCCCACAGTGCATCTCTCCTCCCTCTTTTCTTTTACCCAAATACTATCATGGAGACCCATCCCTCAGGAGTCACAGATTTTCACACAAATTATACCAACCAGCTTTTCCTATTGAACCTATTTCGTTTTGTTTTTTATCACTGAGCTATCTCCTGCCAAGTGTAATACTTGGGGGATTATAGCAACCTCATTTACTTAATTACTTAGACTCATGCAATAGAGTTGGTGCAGGTCTGAGTCAGGAAGACCCATCTTCCTGAGTTCAAATCTGGCCTCAGACACATACCAGTTGTGTGACCCTAGGCAAATCATTTCACCTTATTTCCCTCAGCTTCCTCATCTATCAAACGAGCTGAATTGGAGATGGCAAACTACTCCAGTATCTCTGCCTAGGAAACTTCAAAGAGGGTCACAGAGTTGGCCATGACTGAACAATAACCTGAACTACATGACAGGGGTCCGAAGTAAATGAGTTTTCTGAGGGCAAAACCTGGGGTTCCTCTTTTGTTTCCAAAGACAGGCAGCCCCCTGAGGGCAGGGCCTGGAACTGGACACAAGCCACTTACAATGAGCAAACACCTTATTGGACTGGGCAGTAGTGGAGTAAGGGACCTATTGCTAAAACAAGGATGGAGAATCAGCAGCTTCTAACCTCGGAGGACTGAGAAGAAGGTCCTGCCCTCAAGGAACTCTCCATGGTAAGGTGTGACCTGGCCTAAGAGAGAACGGGGAAAATTCTGGGTTCATTTGGGGGTTGAAGGTTTGCAGAGAGCAATCTCCTCCATCATCCAGGGGGAACTCTCGCCTGAGGTAGATGCTACAAGTGTTCTTGCCCTCATTTTTCAAATGAGGAAACCAAGGCAAAGAGAAGTGAAGTGACTTGTCAATGGCTACATAACTACAAAGAGACAGGCTTTAAATATCAGTCTCACCTTGTGGAAGAGTTACAAAAAGACAAATTTAAGCTTCTGTTGGAAACTGCAGTGAGAAAATCTGTTCTATCAGGCAGTGAGCTTTCTGTCTGAAGAGGTTTTCAGAGAGAGGTCAGAGGAGTCTGAAACACTTCCGGGGTGGGGGTGGGGCAGCTAGGTGGAGCAGTGGATAGAGCACCCACCCTGGAGTCAGGAGGACCTGAGTTCAAATCTGACCTCAGACACTTCATAATGACCTAGCTGTGAGGCCTTGGGCAAGCCACTTAACCCCATTTGCCTTGCAAAAAAAAAAAAACTCTAAAAAAAAAGACTTCAGGGAAATTCCTAGCCTGCATGGGGAGGGGGAAGAGTTGCAGTGGGCTTTCTTCCGAGATCACTTTTTTAAAAATACCATCAGCCATGGTTTGGGATTCCATCCATTGGGGCAGCTCCAGACCCAAGTAGCTCCTTCCCATCCTGTGTGTCTTCCCATCATTCCTTGCACGCCTGCCCCCACACTGCTGGGGTTCTTCCCACATCCCTGAACATGAAGTGGCCCTGAGAAGTCCTAGGAGATGGGGGCAGGGTTGAACACTGGAAAAGCAGCCGCTCACACCCCAGCTCCCAAACCCACACAAAGGTCCAAGATGATTGGAATGGGGGTCGGTGGGGTGAGGGGATTTCTACTTGTGCTCCTAGAGACCAGAGGAAGGAGGGGGGAGGGGAGGGAAAGTGTCTTTGTCTCCAGAGAAAAGGCCCCCAGAAGGCTCTGACCTCACCTTTGAGATTCAAATGTGGCCAAGTGAAAAGGCTGGAGGAGAGAAAGTAAAAGGAGAGGGAAGGGGCACCCTGGATGGAGAAGGGTTGCCAGCTCTAGCCTCCTCCCCCCTTCCTCAGGCAAAAATAGGGTTGCCGGGTAGAGTGGGGTGGGTTTCAGTCTTAGTTCCCAGTCCTTTCACTACAGCTTGAATATGCAAGCCCTGGAGAGAGAGAGAGAGAGAGAGAGAGAGAGAGAGAGAGAGAGAGAGAGAGAGATATTCAACTATCCAAATCCTACATTCAGTTTAAAGGTTCACGGACCATCCCAGGGTGGAACAGGAGAGATTCTTTCTACTTTCCATGATGGAAGCTCATGCATAGAGGGACTTGAACCTAAAACATTAGCTTCCATATCTGCTGAACACCTCGCCTGCCCTTCCTTCTCAACACCAATAAGAGCATTCCCCGTCCTCTCTCCCTGCACATGTTACTATGGGCCTCTCTCAATGCACTCTTCATTTAATTGTAGCACCTTTTTCTAAGGCAACTCCCCCAGAATGCAGTTAGCTCCTCAAAGTTCCAAGAGGCTATACTGTGGGTATCCATTCTTTTTTTTTTTTTGTAGATTAGAGGGTTTTTTTAACTAACAAAAATGATTTTTCTTTCTTCCTTCTTTCATTGAAAAAGAAAAAGACAAAATCCTCATAACAAATATTCATGATTAAGCAAAATAAATACCAAAATCTGCCAAGTCCAAAAAAAATTCCAATCTGCACTCCAAGTCCTTCTCTATCAGATGGAGAGCATGGTTCATTGGAGTTTTCTGTAATTATGACTCATCAGTATCCTTTTTTTTTGAGACAATCCAGGTTAAGTGATTGATCCAGGGTCACTCAGTGTTTGAGGTCACATTTGAACTCAGATCTTCCTGCCTTTAGGGCCCTTACTCTATCCATTTTGCCACCTAGCTGCCCCCAAGCATGTCTTGCTCAGAGTTCTTTTCACCTGTTTTGTTAGCCTTGTTATTGTATTGATTGTTCTCCTGATTCTGCTCACTTCACTCTGCATCAGTTCATACAAGTCTTCTCAGATTTCTCTGAATTCACCTTGACCATTTCTTATGGCACAAAAGTGTTCAATGACTCTCCTTCGCTACAATTTGGTTGCCATTCCCCAAATCAAGGACACATCCCTTTGTTTCCAGTTGTTAGCTATCACCCAAAAGAGCCGCTATAGATATGTTTGTTTTTGTGTCCTTTTCCTGGGTACCCACAGCATTAGTATTATGTAGTTCATGACCCTTTCTGTGTCCTTCCCATTAACAATCAGCCAGGACAGCTAGAGAGTGAAGTGGATAGAGCACTGGCCCAGGAATCAGGAGGACCTGAGTTCAAATCGAATCTCAGACAATTAATAATTGTCTAGCTGTGTGACCTTGGGCAAGTCACTTAACCCCATTGCCTCAAATAAACAAATGAATAAAAGTCAGCCAGTAGGTACAAGTGATTTTTAGCAAAGTCGTTTACCAAGATGGCATGGAAAAGAGAGCTGGGTTGTCAAGAAGCTGGTGAGGTGATGGGTGGTAGCCCTTTAATCTACAAAAAAAGAATGGGTCCCCACCAAAGACCTCCCAAGGTGAACTTGAAACACACTGTCCCCCAAATGCATGCATCACAAACTCCGGTGTTAGTGGGGTACGCAGGTAGAGAATGGAGTCAACGTTGCTTATAACTCCTGCAATGTCTGTCTTGGAAGACTTTTCTCCCTTCCTAGGAATGTCCCACAGCTTCCTCTTGGGGGCAGCTTCCCTGTGGGTGGGCTGCTCCCCTGGGTCCTCAGGTTTCACTCTTCTCCATTTGCCAGGGAAGCCTCTCTCTTCATTCCACGGCCGGCTCTCTTATGGACGGCCGATGGGCCCTTCCTCTTCCCCCTTCCGGTGATCTCAGTATCAGTGGGTGACTCTAGTCCCACAAGGGTGTCTCAGACTGATGAACCCTCAAATTGTTGAAAAGACAAGTCCTAGTAAGTGGGTGGTACAGGAAAGAGGAATCAGGAAGACCTGAATTCAAATCCTGCCTCGGACACTCATTGCATTTCATAAATGACTATGAAAAGAATAATTGAGTAGGGGCAGCTAGGTGGTAGTGCAGCAGATAGGGCGGTGGTCCTGGAGTCATCAAGACATGAGTTCAAATCCAGCCTCCCATATTTAACTCTCCCTAGCTGCATGGCCCGCCAGGTCCCTTAACCCCAATGGCCCCGCCCAGATCAAACCGACATGAATCTGTCTCTAAGCAGCTCTCGGATTTAGAGCTGGAAAGCCCAGAGACTTAGCCAAGGTCTCACGGATTATTAAAGGAGACTCCCAAGCAGGCAATCCAGCCCTCTTTCCACCCGCCAGTCCCCAGGGCCGGCACTTTGCCCAGTAGAGATCTTGGGGGTGTGATGGCTGGCACGGACTCTGCCCCCCCGGGCCTCAGGCGGCCTGATGGTGGCTCCCTCTCCCTGGGGCACAGTGTGTCTGCGCACAGTAGGAAGGCGCTGGCTGTCCGGGCCCGGGCTCGGGTGGGAGCAGAGAACCCGGAGGGGGCAGCGGGGCCACCCAGGGGCGCCGGGCAGTGTGGGGGGGGGGTCGGGAGCCGGAGGGCGGCAGCAAGGGAGCTCCGGGCTCGGGCTGGGGGGAGCAGCGGGGCGACTGGCCAGAGGGCCTGGGTCCGAGCGGACCCCCCGGCGGGGAGGGGGGCATCCGGCCCGGGGCTGGGCGGCGGCGGGGAGGGTGGGGCCGGGAGGCGGGGCCGGGGCTCCCGTCCAACCGCGGCGGTGCCCCCGCCCCCGGGCCGCCCCCCGGGGCCCCGGGCCGCTCCGGAGCTCTGACTGCCGGGCCGGGCGGGCGGGCGGAGCCGGCCGAGCAGGCTGCTGGAGCGATCGGCGGCGGAGCCGGGGCCCGGGCCGGGGCCCCCGCCCCAGGCCAGCTGGGCCCCCCAGGCCCGGGCCATGTCGGGCCCGGGCGGAGGCTTCTACCGGCAGGAGCTGAACAAGACGCTGTGGGAGGTCCCCGAGCGCTTCCAGAGCCTGACCCCCGTGGGCTCGGGGGCCTACGGCTCCGTCTGGTACGGGGGGGGGGGGGGGGGGCGGGGAGCGGGGCCGGGAGCAGCTGGGCCGGGGGCCGGGGGGCGCCTCCCGGCCCCGCCCTGCCCCTCCCAGACTGGATGAATGAAGGAGAGAGGGGCTGAATGGAAGTTCTCTCCCCCGCCCCCCTGCATCCTGGAGAGGAAGGGGCTGCTGGGCTTGCAGAGCCCCCCATTGCCCCTCACCCCCCAGGAGCCGCCGCTGGGCGGGGCGGGCGGGCTGGGTCCCTGGCCAGTGCTGGGCAGCATCCCTTCCCTGGGGGGCGGAGGAGGAGGCTGGGATACATACTGGGTGACTCGCCCGCCTGAGGTCTGTCTGTCTGTCTGTCTGTCCCGGCTCATTCTGACTCCCCGGGGCCTGCTGGGAGCTCTAGACAATGGGGGGAGGATGGAGCTCCCTGGTGTCTGCTCTTTTGACCCCCCCATCAGCCACATGCATGCTGACCCCAGTCCCTTGGGACCATGAGGGAATCTGAGAGAAGGCCTCAGGGTGGAGGGCCAAGGCCTGGTCTCAGGGAAGCCCAGGTCAGAGGTGGGGGGGGTGGGGTGCTCCCAACTGGGGGCTCCCTCTTCCGGAAGGCAGTCATGCCCTGGAGGAGTTCTCATTTTGAGGTATAGACACAGCCCCAGGGGCTCCCCCTTCTGGGGACAGATCGGCTTCTGTGGGAGTCCCCCTTTGGGGTGGCAGATGCAGCACTGTGGGAGTCTCCTTTCTGGAAGGCGTCATTCATGAGGGGGAGCCAGGGACAAGGGAGAATCCAAGCTGAGACGCAGAGGAGCCCCCCGCCTTGATCAGGGAGCAGGCAGTTCCACATGGGTGGGAGGGCCAGAAGCAGGAGAGAGAGGAACTCCTGGTGAGGGGTGGGTGACTGAGGCTCAGGGGTACACGGGGCCCCACCTTGGCTCTGGGCAGGCTCAGGCTTTGCAGACTCACTGTGGTAACAGCTGTAGCCAAACAGTGGAGCAGGAGGAAGGGACTTCTGGGAAGAAAGAGAGGTCTCTGGGCACTTCCCCAGTTCCTGAGAGGAGGCAGGCCTCCTCTGCAGAGGTCTCTTGTCCAACTTCTGGGGATGATCACTGAGTCCCTACTGTGTGCCGGTCTCTGGAGAGAGCACTGAAAGAGGCTCTAGACCTACCTCCAAGGAGCTTCCCTTCTCAAGGGGGCTCTGCGGCCCAGACCACTCAAGTAGAAAGGGGCCACAGAGAGCTGCTCGGTCAGAGGGCAAGGAAGATGACCAAGCTCATACAGCCAGTGTGACTAGGACTCTCCAGTCAGGGCTCTGGGCACACTGTACCAGATGGGCATCAGAGACCATAAGAAGGGCCAGGCACTGGCTCTGGGCTGGGTGAGGAGATTCAGGGAAAGGTCTCCAGAGAAGTCTCAATGGACCTTGAAGAATGGATGTGTTGCAGGTAGAGAGAAGGGGTTAGGCAGGAGGGAGGGGATACCTGGCACAGGGGGTGTAAAGGTGTGGAGAAAGAAACTGGTCTGGGGAGTCTGCTTTGAAAGCTGGAACATCTAGAGTCAGGGGAAGAAGGAGAAACCAGCTAGAGGCAGAAGACCTAGAATCTGGCTAAAAGGGTAGACATTTTCTCCTGTGGGTCCTGGGGAACTATCAAAGTTTTTTCATGCAGGGAAGTCACATCATTCAGCCCACGCTGTAGGTGGATGAACGAGGCAGCTGCAGGTCGACATGAGGCCACTTCAAAGGGAAGATATGCTCACCAGAGCAGGGCTGGCCAGCCAGACCTCATTTCTGGCCCTGCCTGGCTTGTTCCACTTCACAGACCAAGGCAGTGGCAGAGAAAGTGAATTCTTGTATTTCAGCCCAGGACTGCACAGGTTCTCTGTGGGCTCAGTGGAGGAAGGCAGCCGGGAGAGATTCAAAATCCTCCCAAGTGGCAGTGATGAATGGTCCCTGCCCTCCCAAGGAGGTGAAAACCAGAGTGCCCCAAGGCTCTGCCTATGTCCAACATTCAAAATATCCAATAGTCCTTTGCTTTTTGACATTTTCACTGATGATTTGGGGAACTCCTAATAGGCCTGCTTCTGTGAAGTGAGCAGAGGCTAACAATGCCACAGAGAAGAGATCTAAAATGGTCTTGTCAGGTTAGCGATGGGCTGAAACTAATAAGAGGGAATCCAAGAGGGAAAAATGTGAAATCTTAGGCTAGGATTCAAAAGATGAGCTGTGGCCTAGAGAGCAATTTCTGTTAAAAAAAAAAAAAAAAAGATATGAGGCCTTCAAGTGCTAAGATTCCCACCAGGAATGGATTTTCTAGTGATCATCTAGTCCAACCTCCTTATTTTATAGATGGGGAAACTGAGACCCAAAGGAGAAATGACTTGAGTTATACATGTTACATGCAGCAGAGTTGAAATTTGAACTCAGCCCCCTGACCAAATTCAGTGTCTTTTCTATGAGTTAGTTCCGTGATCTGAAAGCCAAAAATGGCACTCATTGTTGGACTGTGGTAAGAGAGGCGGGATGTCCAGGAGTAGGAAGGTGCTGGTGGCACTGTCCCCTGTACTGTTCAGACTATTTCTGAGTCCCATGTCAGGGACTCAGAAAGAATGTTAACCAGCAGCCAAAGCAAGCTGGGAGGGATATAGGGCAGCTTTGGAGAGAAGAGACTCAGCTCCATTGGGGGCATGGTTAGTTGGTGGTCTCAGGGGGACTCCCAGATGCTGATATCTCCCAGGCCATGGGACTAGCCCAGCCTGAAGTGTGTGGTGGTTATCTCAAATAGTCCGAGTTTAGGGACTCTGCCCAACCACTGTGGGTCTCTTTGGAAGCTTAGTGAGAGGCAGGCTGTTCCCAGTCTTGGAGAGATCCGCTGGCTTGTTCCAGTCCTGGAGCTCTGAACTTTTTTTGTAACAAGAAACTCCCTTCCTGCCTCTTGGGTCTTGCCTACAATCAGGAAGTGACTTTCCTGGCCCCGTTTCCTCTACTTCCCCTCATTGTCCTGGCTCAGACCCCTTGCCTCGTTTGCTACCCCACCTCCTAGCTTGGACCATGCACCAAAGGGGCCTGTTGAGGCCCTGTCCATGGCTGACTTGACCCTGATCTGAGCCCCAGTCACCAGAGAAGGGTGAGATCACTGATTCAATGTGGAACCGCCTCTCTGAATCCCTACCGAGCACTTCGACTCTCTCCCTTCTATCTTCTCTCTCCTCCGGATCATTTCCTGCCCAACTAAATTTGACTGGATTCCAGCTAAGACCCCCTTGTTCTCCAAGAGGCCAAAGTTTGGGGCTCAGTGGAGGAGCCTACCTTCAGGGAGCTCCCAACCTGCAGGGATAGAAGAGACAGCCCCAGGACTCTGAAACCTGGGTGGGGAAACAGAGAATAGCAGCCCCACATCCTGCAGTCCGGGGGGCCTGAGAGCAAGCAGCAGCTGCCACAGACTCTGCAGCCTAGGTGGGGGTGGGAGGACAGAGAAGAGCAGCCCCAGATCATGCAGTCTGGGGGGAACTGAAAGCAGCAGCCGCAGACTCGGGCTTCTCTGGGTCCCAAGGTCAGGGTTCTTGTTGGATCAGCCTCTCTGCCATCAGCACCTAGGGCTCTGGACAGAGGAAAGTTGGTCATTGAGTGGCTGAGCTAGTAGGGTGAGTGACGCTGAGGTCCTTGGCTGAGCTCAGGTGTGTCTGTGAGTCCTTAGTACCTGCCAGACTGTCTGGCTCCAACAATTACTGCTGGTCCCCAGGGTCAGAAATTAAATGGCCTCTTCCCTTGAGCTTGAGTATAATAAGACCCAAATGAAAAGTAGAATCGATGACAAAGCCGAAGCAGGTCTGTGACAGATCCGGCCATGTCAACTGTTTACCCATCCCCCATCTGTACCCCAGCAGGTCAGCCAAGTGCTCCATCCTAGGGAGCTCCCAGTCGATGATTACTGGGATTATGTCCTTGATCCAATACTACCTTCCTCTCTCAGGACCAGGAGGTCAAGGGAGGAAGGAACCGGAGCACCCTGGAGCTGGGCCATCCTAACGGCTAGATGATATCCAAGTCTCAGAGGTTGGCTGAGGCTATGAGGAAGGGAAACTGAGGCCAACTCTGTTTCCAAAGTTAGCCGATAGACCCCAGAGCACTGACCTTGTTCTTGGAAGACTCGGGTTAGAATCTCAGCTGTAAATTCATTAGCTGGGTGACCTTGAGGAAACCTAAACTCAGTTTCCTCTTTGATAAAATGGGAATCGTAGCATTTTCAATATCATCCTCTCAAGGTGGTTGTGAAAAGCTCGGTAGAGATCCAGTTTAAAGGCAGTTCATCCATTGAGCACCTACTTGGGTAGAACCCTGGGGATAAACAAACACATCACTGTCCCTGCCCTCGAGGGGTTTATGTTCTGCTGCAGACTGAACCCATTTGGACAAGTAGCAGGTCCTGAGTTTATGCAAAATCATTTCAAGAAGGAGCCTGTGTTCTGGCCTGGGGTGGGAGGTGGGAGGTAGGGGAGGATCAGGCATGGCCTCCCAGGGGAGCTCCGCGATGGAGGTGAGGAGGGAGTGGATTCCAGATGAGGATGGGAAATACAGGAAACCACTTGTGCAAAGGCGTAGGAAAAAGAGCTGGTTTGGCATGTACAAGGTGAGGCTAGTGAGAGTGGAAAGGGGTGTAGATGCAGAGCAGAGAGGGTCATTGAATGCCAGGCTGAGGATTTTGTACTTGATCCTAGAAGTAATAGGGAGCCATTGAAAATTGTTCAGTAAGGGAGCACTGTCAGATCCATGTGTTAGGAATACCAACTTATGGTTGTGTGGAATTGGAAAGAGAGAATGGAAGTAGGGAGACTAATTAGGAAAGTATCACCATAGCCCAAGAGCAGGGTAATATGGATTTGAATGAGGGTGGTGGTCCTCTAAGTGGGGAAAAGGTAATGGATGAGAGAGGTCTTATGGAGGTGAGATCTGACAACATTTCATAACTGATCAGTTATGAGGATTGAGGAAGATGGAAAGTCACGGATGGTGCAGAGGTTGGGAACCTGGGAAATTGGAGGAATAATGGTCCCTACAGAAGTAGGGAAAATGGGGGTGAGATGGGCTTGGGGAAAATGGATGAATTCTAGAATCAGAGTTGGAAGAATGCTTAGTGACCATTTGTTCCCATCCGTGCCCCCAAAAGGAGATGATGCTGTGGTCCAGTAAGGGTCAGGAAATGGATGAGGATGGAAGAGAGAAACAGCAGATAATGAGAGATTAAAGATAAGTGAGGGAAGGCTAACTTGGGAATGGGATGGATGGAATCAAAGAGACAAGTAAAGCCGGCCTGGACGAGGACTCCCCCTTCATCAGAGACTGGTATCATGGAGAAGAGAATTGGGGCTCGTGTAGAGGGGTTTGGAGATGTGATGGAAGTGAAAAGAGGGAGCTCAGAAGAAATGGCTTCTGTTTTCACAATAAAATAGGAAGTGAAAGCCTCTGCTAAGAGGGAGGCAAGAGGGCTGAAGGCATGGCTCTGAGGGGAGAAGAGAAGGTTTACAGTAATCACTGTAGAGAGTGGGATAAAGTCATTTGGGGCAGAAGGAAAAGCTCACTGGGCAATAGTGATCTTAATGCTCCTAATAGCATTCCGAAGTAAATTAGTAGGAATGAAAAAGGCAGATGGTGGCAGTACCCAAGGACAGGGGTTTGGCGAGGTATGACTAAGGAGAGAGCCAGGAATTCAAGGATGATTGATGGTGCTGGCTTGAGCTGATGGACAAAGATTAGATTCAGGTAGAGTGAGGCTGAAGAAGAGATGGAGAGAAAGAGAGTTGTAATCAGAACAATGGACCATGGAAGCAGATGATGTTTGTCCCTCATTCTCAAAGAAGACCATGACATCGGGGAGCTGATGCCATGACAAGCACAAGAATTGGGTTTGAGTGGGGGGGGGGGGGCTGTACTAAGTCCCCAGTCTCATTTTCTCCTCCAAACCATCTGGGGCCAGAGGCCAGATAGAAATCAGGATGACTGGAGATGGGCCTGGATGTGAGGAAGTCAGAGTGAAGTGAATTGGCCAAGGTCACATACCTAGAAAGTGGCAAGTATCTGAGGCTGGATTCTAACCCTCGTTCTGCTGACTCCAAGGCCAGTGCTCTATCCACTGCACCTCTGAGCTGCTCCATGGAGGTAGAACATTTATGAGAAAGGGCCAGAGTCAGGGTAACGGTCAAATCTGAGGTAGAGTGAAGGTGGAGGAGGTTAAAGGAGGTCAGGAGGTTGACGGACTGAGGCCAGAGTCATGAGCACGAAGGTAGGGAGTGGGTTGAGAGACTGTGAGCTGAGCCACGGGAGGCAGGCAGGGGACAATGGTGAGAGCTGGACCAAGACCAATTTGAAAGAAATATAGAAAAGCAGCAGCTGACTGATGATGGCAGAGGGAATTTCTGCAAGTTGGCAGGTGACGCTTATGCTGCAGTGGGAGAAGTGGATACAGGGTGGATGTGGAATCCAGAAGATGTGAATGCAAATTCTTCCTCCAGCATTTCCCATTTGGGCTACCTGTCCAGGCCGCAGCCTCAAAGATCTCTTAGAGCGGAGCTCAAGGATACTGCCAGTAGGAGGAAGGCGTTGGGGCATACCTGCCCCCCCACTGCCCAGGGCCTTGGGGAAAGGATAGGAGAGAAGAAACAGCTGGCCCTGGACAGGTTGGCTCCAGCCAGATGAGCCTCATGCTCCTTCTTTTCCTGCTTCTCTTGTCCACAACCCCATTTCTGTATGGGGCTCTGCTTTCTTTTCTTGCCCCATTCCTGGGGTTAGATCTTGCCTGTCTTCCCTTCCCTGTCCCGCTGTTCATTGTCCTCTTGCCTGGTCTCCCTGCCTGAATGCAGAGGGGGGCAGGAGAACAGGAAATCCCAGAACCCAGATCTGGTTCCTGCTTCACCCCCCGCCATTCTTCTAACCTATCCCCATCCCTGGGTCTGTCTTACAGCTCGGCCTATGACACTCGAACTCGGCAGAAAGTAGCTGTGAAGAAACTGTCCCGGCCATTCCAGTCACTGGTGCATGCCCGACGGACATATCGGGAGCTGCGGCTGCTCAAACACATGAAACATGAAAATGTGAGGAGCTTTGGGGCTGGGATCCTGAGGGAGGAGGAGGGGAGGTCTGCTGGGTTTTGGAGGCCCCTGACTGGAAGCACCCTGTCTCTGCCCAGGTCATTGGCCTACTAGATGTCTTCACGCCAGCCACATCCATAGAAAACTTCAATGAAGTGTGAGTGAGGTCTGGGGATGCTCCTGCCCAAGGTCCAGGGCTGAGATGGGGAGATAGTCCAGTAGCCTGAGGCTGTGGCTCTGCCTCTGTTGTTAGTGAGGGGCCTGCCAATCCCTCCTGGAGCCCTCCCTATCCCAGGGTCCCCCCGTCTGGGCCCTCCATCCATGATCTGTCTCCTGATCACCACTGGACCCTCTCCTTGGTTCCTGATTCCTGTCCCCCCCCCATCCCTGGGTCTTCCCTCCAGGTACCTCGTGACCACCTTGATGGGGGCTGACCTGAACAACATCGTCAGGTGCCAGAAGCTAACGGATGAACACATTCAGTTCCTAGCATACCAGCTGCTGCGAGGGCTGAAGGTGAGAGAAGGAGCAGGCCCCTGAACTCCCCCAGTCCCAGTGTCTGATGTATCCCTGACCCTGGGACTAGATCCCTCCTGGGGCTGGATAAGCCACAGAGTGGGTCACTAAGCCAAGCCCTGCTGATGGCTCACCTTCCTATCTCTCTTGCATCCCTCAGTACATCCACTCGGCCGGAATCATCCACAGAGTGAGTATGACTAGGGGGCTTTGGGCCTCCAGAAGGGGAAGCGGGGAGGAGGATAGAAGTGAGGGAGGAAGAACGCAATGTTGGGCAAACAGTGCTTTGGGGTCCAGTGGGCTGTGTCTCAGGAAAGAAAACTCATCTGGGGTTGCTGTCATGCCAACAGGACCTGAAACCCAGTAACCTGGCTGTGAATGAGGACTGCGAGCTGAGGGTGAGGTTGGCACGGCCTAGGCCGGGGAGGGAGGGCTAGGATAGAGCTCAGTCCTTAGCGGCTTCTCGTTCCTCCCTACTCCGAGTCCTGCCCTAGACCCTTGGTGTCTGGCCTCCAAGGGTGGATTTAGCCATTGGTGAGGGGAACCCAGGCTGAGAGAAAGAACAGAAGGCAGAACCCAGTCCCAGCTCCCACTTGTGCCCCTACAGCCAGGACTCCTGCTGAATAGACTGGGTTTCTGCCTTAGCATCCATTAAGGCTTTATTTCTTAGAGGTCCTTGGCCTGGTTAAATGGTGAGAATCTCTCTCAAAGGTCTTTGGCCAATGCCAGAAAGTAGATTTGCCTTTCACCTCCCTACCAGTTAGACCTAAGAATAGTTATGGGAGGCAGCTAGGTGGTACAATGGATAGAGCACTGGCCCTGGAGTCAGGAGGACCTGAGTTCAAATGTGACCTCAAACACTTAATTTCTTAACTGTATGACCTTGGGCAAGTCACTTAACTCTGTTGCCTTACAAAAACCAAAAAAAAAAAAAAGAATAGATATGGGAGCTAATTTATTCATTTTCCCTTAGCCCAGTGCTGGTTACATTTGTGCCCCATTTATGTTGAGGGAAAGAACCCCAGTGTTTACAAGGTAAACAAAGAGGGATGGACTGGGATCTGGCTGTGTCACTTGCTGGTCCAATGACCTTTGGGGATTATCCAAGTTAGCTGAGATAAGAAGTAGCTGGGTGGAATCAGAGAATGCTGAGCCATCAGGAGAGCGGGAAGGTGAACTCCTTCCTCCTGCTCCTTGCGCTCCTTGGGCTGTAAGGCCCTTGGGGGCTTGCCCTTCAGTCCTTCCCTCAGATTTTCAATTTTCCTGAATTATTCCCATTGATCAGCTGGCATCTCCTCAGCATTTCTGGTCATTGTCTATCCTGAATTGTGGTGTCTTGTGGGTCTTCTCAGACCAGGGGCTCCTCTGGGCAGGGCCAGATTTTTCTTCTCCAGCTTTGAAGGACTCAGCTATGGTTGTGACTTTTCAGATCTTGGACTTTGGGCTGGCACGCCAGACAGATGATGAAATGACTGGCTATGTTGCCACACGGTGGTATCGTGCCCCTGAGATCATGCTCAACTGGATGCATTACAACCAGACAGGTAAGTCGAGGCAGTTTTTCATGTGATGAGAATAAGAGAGAAGGAAGCAAACCCAGGCAGCAGATAATTAAGTGGCCTGCTGGGTCTGGTGGCAGCAAAATAGGACTAGGGGCCAGACCTCTGCTCCAGGGATCTCCCAGATGAGGAAAGTCCCTCTCTCAAGGTAGATTAACACTTTCTCTTCAATTAATATTCTCAGAGTTGCCCTATACATTGAGAGGTTAAGGGTTATAGAATGAACTGGAAGGTCTTTCTGGCTCAAAGACCAGCTCTGTCCACAGTACCAAGACAGCATGATGGCCACAAAATGCTCAAGCCCACCCCCATCCAGAGGGCAGGCAGGGTGCACCGGATAACCCAAACAAATGTTTGACCTTCCAGTGAACTTGGACATTCTCCTGGGATGAGAGCCCAGGGGATGATGCTCTGGGAAGTACCCCTTCCCTGGGAAGACTTACCCAGGTGGAGATGAAGCCAGGGGAGAGAGGGAGCTGAGCAGGCCTTTCTGCAACCAATTCTGATTTCCATTCTGGAAATAGTCATCTTCTCCCATGCCTCTTCCAGAGCTTGGCTAAAGGAGGGTTGCCCTATGGCTTAGGTTGCTAAAGGTTTGGCTCCCACCTTCCCTGGGGGTTGGGAAGTTATTGAAAAGGTCTGCTGCTCAGTTATGGGCTGCATGGGATGTTGAGGACACGAGAGAGACAGAGAGAAGCGGCAGTATTGGAGATTTCAAAAAAACAAGCCCCAAATGTCAGCAAGAAGTAATCAGTAAATGAGTGGGGAGGAGAGAAACCCGGGCCCTGCCCGCTGTCATCAGAAAGTCGAGCTAATCTAGAATAGGCAGGGTGGGCTTCTGGTCAGACTGAGCTCCCCCTCCCCCTCTCTCTCCCCGCCTTCTCTCTCTCTCCCAGTGGACATATGGTCTGTGGGCTGCATCATGGCGGAGCTCTTGAAGGGAAAGGCCCTGTTCCCTGGAAATGACTGTATCCTTGGACGGAAGTACGAGCAGACACAGTGGAGAGAAGGGTGGGGGTCAGGATGAGGCCTGGGAGCCCATGCCCTTTCCTTTCCATTGGATTTGAAGTCAGTAAACCTGGATTGGAAGTGACTTGGATGCTCTCTCACAAGTCACTTTCCCACCATAAATTTCAGTTTCCTCATCTGGAAAATGAGAGCAATGATTCTCCCACTGTCTGCTCCCTTTTCTACAATCTAAAAGTCTGTTGCCTAAATCCCCGAGTCCCCCAGGGAGCCTGTGGCAGAGGCTCTGAACCCACTTCTGCCCCACCAGGCCAAATCTCTACTCATTATATAGTGCTTTCTCGATTGTTCGATTAGGCTTAGTGTTAATACTGTGATATTTTCCTCTGGGCAGGAGCTCGGGGACCCTGGGGTGGGGGTGGGGGGCAGGTAGAGCTGACTCTGATTTTCCTGAGCTGGGCAGACATTGACCAACTCAAACGGATCATGGAGGTGGTTGGGACCCCTAGCTCTGAGCTACTGAAGAAGATCTCATCAGAACACGTGAGTGGCCCAGCTAGGCTCTCTCCTTACCCTCTCCACATCCTTCTGCTTCTCGCTCATTCCTAGTTCTTCCCTTCTCCCCTTTCCTCCTTCCTCCCCTCCCCAGTTGCCCAGTGTCATTAAGATCCCCTTGCCTCCACCCTCCCCAGGCCCGAAAATACATCGAGTCCCTTCCCCACATGCCCCAGAAGGACCTGAGAAGCATCTTCCGAGGAGCCAATCCCCTTGGTAAGGAGGAGAGATGGGCTAGGGAGGTTGATGGGAAGAGAGAGAGCAGGGGTTCAAGGCGAAAGTGGGGAGCATCAAAGGGTAATTAGAGGACAGGGCACCAGGATGTGAAGGGGAAGGTGGGTGCCAAGGATAATAGAGACAGGGTAAAAGCTCCATTCTCCTCCTTATAGTTGGAAAGAAAAATTTGATTCCATGAAGCAAACACATATTAAGTTCTTGTTTAATGGGCCCCTCCTTGGTACAGGAGATAGATAGATAGATAGAGAGAGAGAGAGAGAGAGAGAGAGAGAGTAGAGAACTTGGGCTCTGTCCTGGAGAAGTTTACATTCGAGCTGGGGAAGGGACAAATTCCCCAATAACTTGGCTGTAAGGAGATAAGTGAGGACCCCACAAATTTGCGAGCTTCTCCTTAAGGGAGGGTGACGTATGTGCAAAGGAAGTGGACTAGCCCCTCAAAGTATGGTAAGGAACATGAAAACTTATTTTCAGTTGGGATTAGTAGAAAAGGCTCTAAGGAAGAGGGGACACCTGAGCTGGCCCCCAAAGAAAGGTGGAGACTGAAGCTCATAGAGGTAGAAGATGCCATTTAGCCCAGTCTACACATTCTTCAGATGAAAAAGCCTGAGGTCCAGAGAGGTGAAGGGACTTGCCCTAAGTCACTCAGGTGAGAAGTGGCCTAGTCAGGATTTTAACTCAGTTCCTCCTATTCTCCATTTCCACTCTACCTCCTCCTGGTAGGAATTTTCCTAACTGGGGGCTCAGAGCTATTGTGATCATCTTCTATAATCTCCATGAAATAGAAAAAGAGCCATTGGGAAACTGGAGACATGGTATTGCCCCAGGCTAAAAATAAGCAAATTATTTTATTAGGGTATAGCTGATTAAATCTGTAGAGGAGAAGACTGAGAAAAGATCATTCCCTAACTACTCCCTGCAGGAAGGAGATAGGAAATGCCTGGAAACCATGCAGCACTGCTCCTATCCTGCAGGGAAGAGGGAGGAGGAAGAATCCACAGGTAGAGATGGGTTGGGGAGTTCATTCATTCATCCATGCAAAAAACATTTATTAAGTTCTTTCTGCATGCAGGGCCCTGATCTGCCCTAGGGAAGTACAGAGTAATAATAACAACAGCAGTGATGATAATCATCTTTTTATTATTCATGTAATGTTTTGAAGTTTGCAAAGTACTGTGCATACATTTCCATTTAGTAGAAAAGACATATTCTGTACCCTCCCCGGGGAACACGGCCACTAAACATTGATGAAATCCCTGCTATTCGCCAGCCATTATGCTAGGCCCTGGAGTTATGAAGAGTTAAACTGGTTCGGCACTGCCATGGAGCTCACAGCCTGATGGGTAAACAGCTCTATAAGAACAAGCCTATAAACGGGATGCACCGGAGATAATTAACAGGGATGCCAACTCAGGTTGCTACTACCGTGTGCGATAACTTGGCCATTAGAGGGACAACATCACTGGGTGGTGTCTGAGGTAGAAGCTTAGCTCCATAACCTAGATTGGGAGCCAGAGTCCCAGAGAGGTCAGTTGTGAGTTGGGCCATGGAACCAGGGTCAGACCTCTGGCTACTTGGCCTATATTTCCGATGCCTTTTCCTGCCTCCAGCTGTCGACCTCCTGGAGAAGATGCTCGTCCTGGACAGTGACCGGCGGGTCAGTGCCGCGGAGGCCCTGGCACACCCCTACTTTGCTCAGTATCATGATCCTGAGGATGAGCCCGAGGCTGAACCCTATGATGAGAGCATTGAGAACAAAGAGAGGACCATTGAGGAATGGAAGGGTGAGGGGAGAGGCTATCCTGGTGCCCAGACCGCAGGGGGACCAAAGGGCTGCATCTTTCTTGGGCCTCATGATTTTACCAAGGCCTGTTTCTTAACTTGCCTGATTTCTGCCTCCTGATTTCCAGTAGGTCTATCCCTGGATTCCCAAACCCCAAACTCTTGAAACTGGTTATAGGAATAGAGGGTTTAAGCTGGGAGAACCATCCAAGCAGTCCCCTCATGGCAGAGAGGTGGGCTTCCCTCCTGCCCAGCTTCCCCTTCGGGCCGGGTTTGGTTGACAGCTGTTGCCTAATGGACCAGCAGTTCATTTCCTCAGAGCTAGGGGAGGACGTTGCTCCACTTCCCACAGGAAAGATGTCCCCAACTCTTCTCAGGCATGATCCTGGGGAGGGAGGAGGGCTGGGTTCATTTGGGGTGAGGAGCTCTTAACCTGGGGTTCAAAAAAAAGGGTCTGTAGATTGGAGGGTCCTGGGGTCTCCAATGGGAAAATGCCCTCTTTATTTCATTATTCGCTAATTGAAATTTAGTGTTTACTTCGATTCCAAATATAACCTGGCCATTGGCCCTGTCCGCCAATACTGGCTAATGTACCTCTCTCCCTGAGCCATCACTGCCCTTTGGCTGGAAGTTGTGTCAGGGGAACTGAGCAAAGAGGTGGGGTCTTGGTGGGGGGAAAAATCAGGGATTGGGGATCTTCAAACTCATTCCTTTGTTCCCTTGTGTCCTTGTCACTATGTCTACCTGTCTCTTTGTCCCTCTGTCCATTGGTTTTTGTCTACTCAGAGCTCACCTATGAAGAAGTCATCAGCTTCAAGGCCCCTGAGCTTCCAATGGACGGCCTGGAGATTGAACCATGAGGAGGCTGGGGGCCCAGCCCTGATGCCCAGCTTTCCCTCCCCACCCCCGAGGGCACAGTGCAGACTCGCAGGCAGCAGGCCCTGCAGCCAGAGGTCACCTTCCTCACTGGGGTCCTCACTGGGGTCGGGGTTGGGGATCTTTCCATGGACCCAAGGACAGTGTATGGATAAATGAGGATAAAGAATGCCCACTGCCTCCAAAGGACTCTGCCCCGCTCAGGAATAGAAGTCATGGGTAGGATGGGGGCTCGGAGAGCAGGCAGAATCCTGGAGCACCGGGATCCAATCCCCCTCCCCCCCGGATCTACCTCTGGCAGACTTTTTGAAGCCAGGGTCAGGGAGAGAGAGAGCAGAGAATGGGACTGTTCTGTGCTACAGCCCGGGCCTCCCAAGGAAGACCTTCATCTTCTATGACCTGGGGATGGAGGGAGGCGCGCGGGAGCTGTGGCACACATCTGTCTGAGCAAGAACAAATTTATGGGGATGAAAATAAGCAGGCTGGGAGTGGAGGCATGCCTGTGGCTTCCAGGGTGAGGGAGGCGACAGGCCTGTTGCCCCTTGCCCTGTTCAGACCTAGTCTAGGCCACACATTTTAGGAAGGACATTGATGGGTTGGACAAAGCCCAGAGCAGAACACTAGGATGGCTAAGAGACCTGGGCCCCAGGCCAGAGGATACTCATTGGGAGGAACTGGGCCAGTGTCCCCTGCCTGGAGAAGAGAAGGCTTAGGGAGAACTGGATCCTCTCTGCATGTTACCTGGCAGCCTGTCATGGGCCCAGGAGGCAAAGGGAATCACATTCAGCTCCTTGTAAGGGTGATCAGAGCTGACGCAGAGAGGAAACATCTCTGGAGATCCTCAGGCTGGTGATCATTCCCCATCCACATGAACACACACACATACACACACACACACACACAAACATCATGGAGAGCTAATATGTTAAAAACCAAGAAAAGCTCATGGCAAGCTCTCGAGTTTTGGGCCAAATTAGTGAGATGAAGCATTACCAAAGAACAAACAAAATTCTAATCTTGGGTTCAAAACCAGTCTACTTTGCCACCACATGAACAAAGGAAACAGTTATCAATCTGAAAAAAGATCTGGGGGTTTCAGGGACTCACAAGCTCCTTGTGAATGAACTGTGAAAAAAGCCACTGAGATCTTGACCTAGGTTCAGAGAAGCCTGGCAGTGTCCTGGAACAGGGAGGGTCCCACTCTGCTTTGGTCAGGCCTCCTCTGAATTCAGTACTGGATGCCCATTCTCAGGAAGGTTAGCAAAAGGCCTACAAATCATGGTGTCCAAAGACATTTAGAAAAACCTGGAAATGTTGACCCTGGAGGAGACTTGATTTAAGGACAACCTCCTCCTGCTTGGTCCCAGGGAACAGAACCAGGAGCAGTGAGGAAAAAGTGACAAGGAAGCACGTTTTAGAAGGAAAACGGATCCAATCAATTCTCCTGTGGGAAGTCGTATGGTTCCCCCTCACCCACGGACTCAGTGACCACATGTTGCCATGATTGAACTCCCATTTCTGAGGGTAATTCAAGTGCCTAAATGGGAGTGTGGGCTCCTCAGACTTCCGCCAGGGTGGGAGAAGGAACACCCCATTTTATACTGGGAGCATCATTTTGGTGGCTGTGCTCCTCTACCTCCCCAGTTGAGTCCTTGGATTGAAAAGTCAATTCCATATGTCCGTGCTGAGGGAGAGGCATTGAGAGCCAGGAAAAGAGACTCCCTGGGTTTGGGCTTTGGGGTCCCAGCCTCTTCTTCCACAATGAGGTCATTACCTATAATTCAGCAGAGGGGGCTAGTTGGACCTAAGGAAGACTGAGAAAGGGCAGGGCAGCTCCTCTGTCTCTAGCTCCCACCAACTGGTTTAAAAAATGATTCCTTCTATTGGGGAAACCGAGACCCAATTTGCCTGTATTTCTATAGCTAGGAAGCTTTGGAGTTGTGAGGGAAAGTCAAGGTGCTTGTTATATCCAGGATTCTATTTGTTGCTGTCCAAAACTGGACTGACTGCTTAGCTAACTCATTCATAGTGGGGCTAGGGCATGAGTGGAGATTTTCAAATTCAGACCAAGTGCTTCCAGGTTGGGAGCACAGAGGAGGAATGGCAGCTGCAGGCCCTCCCCTCGGGAGGCTTCCAATCTGGGGAGACTTCAAGCTTCAACTCTGGCCTGGGACCGAAAGCTCAAAGAAAAGGAAAGTCAGCTAGGGGACCCTGATCCTTGAAGGAGAGTGACCAGGCTTGTTGCCTTGGGGTTGGTGATAGAGGTAATAAAAGCCTTAGGTCATTGAAGGCTGGAAGGGTCCCCTCTTCCCTGTGCCTGGGCTGGCCCCTCTCTCTGTTCACTAATGGGGAGGAGATTGTATGAGGTTCCACTCCCAGGTGCATGCCCAACCTGTGGGGAGGATCCAGGGCCTGCTTCCCCAGCCAGCCTCACACCCACCTCCAGCCCTCACTTAGGAGCAAAAATCCAGGGAAGAACTGGGATGAAGAGGGAGGAAGAGAATGCTGCCCTAGAAAAGAGGGAAGGAAATGCCCTCTCCCTTCCCGGAACCATGCCCCCCAGGCAGCATAGGATCAGGGAGTCCCTTTGTGTGGATAGACATGTGTGAGCACTTCCTGATCAGGGGCAGCCCACCATGACCCACAGGAGGATGGATCCTGAGTGGAGTTTTGCCTGTAGGGTGGACACACCTGGGACTTGGGCCAGAACACAGATGCAGGAGGCATGTGCTGGGAGGTTTTAATGTGTACCTTATCGGCAGGTCTTGTGCCTGTGTGGTAGGCCTGGTGACACAGTGCCGGAATCATCTTACAACAACAAGCCCAGGCAGCAAAGTGAGCTCTGGGACGAGTGGCCGGGCCCAGAGGGGCAGGGGCCAATGGCCAGGGCTGGGGGCTGAAGCCGGTGGGCATGGGGCCCAGGCTTGCCCCGGAGGATCCTGTTACTGTAAGGGGATCCTAGGAGCTGGAGTTGAGCCTACCATACCTCCCCTCCCTTCACAGCCCCACACCCACCCATCAATCAATCAATCAGCAAGCCTTTTATCAATCAACAAACATGACCTAGCCAGGTGCTTTGGGAGAGGCCATAGTGTCCAGGACTGGGAAATGAAGAATCAGTCTCCCTCTGGGCCAGTAGACAGGACAGCCTGAGGTCCAGTTCTGGGCATTTCAGGGAGGAGGCAGAGAAGGTGGAGGGTGATCAGCAGGGAGCCAGGATTGGAGGGACTAGTTGTGGCTAGCCTGGAGAAGAGAAGACTGGGAGGGGCCATGATACTGTAGCTTGTTTTCAATGCTAAGAGGGGTATCGGGTAGAGGAAGGATTAGCCTGGTCTGCTTGACCCCGGAGGCAGAACTGGGAGGAGTCCTGGGGACAGTTCCCGAGAGAGAGACAGGTCCATGTAAGGACAAACTACTCAATATTAACTCATGAAATTCATATTTACAATCAAATCAATGGGTTTTCTGTATATTTTGTATTATATGTGTGCCTGATGTTTCTCCCACTAGAGTGTAAGCTCTGTGAGGGCAGGGACCCTTTCTAGTTGTGTCTGTACCCTCAGTGCCTGATACAGCCATGGTAGGTGGTGAATAAATGCTCGTGGATTGATCGGTGGATTGACTGAAACCTGAAGGGAAAGCTTCCTAAGATGTGAGCTGCCCAGGAGTGCAAGAAGCAGCCCCTGGGGATGAGCTCCTTGAGCCTCCAGTCCTGGAGGGATGGATAATGAGCTTAGAAAGGCGGAGAAATCTGGCTTCTAACAGCAGCTCTCTCACCAACTCCCTGGGCCTGGAAGAAGCCTTCCTTCTCTCTCTGGGCCCCATTGTCCTCTACTGGAGAAGGGGGTTGAAGTAAGGATCTCGAGGCAGGAAATTCCATCATGAGAGAAGGGAGGTTGGGATTCCATAACCCACAGAGAGATCGAAGGTTGGGACCCAGTTTGAATTCTGAGGGCTCAGACACAGTGGGGAGGTAAAAGGGATGGGGTGAGAGGGTGGATGTGTTCTGGAGACAAACCAAAGTGACTCCAAAGGATGGCCAAAGGCCAGACCCAGCAGACAAAGGAAGTTTCGAGAGAGTTTGTGGAGAACCTTGAATATCATGCTGACACAGCAATTTACAGATGCCAATTTAGAACTCCATCCTTCTGGCCCAGTTTGGGCACAGTCATGCTTGCTCCTCCAGCCAACTCCCTTCCTCCATCCTCTGGATGCTCAGGTTCATGGATCCCCAAATACTACTGGAGACAAAGTTAAAGGGAATGACCTGTCCAGGTTTTCCCCAGATAATCTGGAAAGCATAGAGAAGGGGGGAAGGAATCAGGGCAAGGAACTGGATCTGGAAACCTGTGGGTCTCCAACCCTAGTTTGCCCCCCCTCCTCAGGGGTCGAGGCATCCACATGTAATTTAGGAGAAGAGTAATGCAGCAGGAATTGTGACTAAGCAAGATGAT